>NW_008662533.1:0-6936 GCF_000695815.1 Acanthisitta chloris
TGCTGTCAGTGTCACTGTCGGAGGGGCTGGGGGTGCTGGGAGGGTTTCACATGCTTCTCTGCATTCCTTGGAAGCAGAGGATCACCAGAGATTGAAAGGAGACTAAACCCCAAGTTTGTTCAAAAATGCTTTTCCGCCCTTTAACATTTTACAGATTATTGTCAGCTCCTTTGCTGCTCACATGACACCAACTTGTTTCCCACATCACACATCATGTTTGGCCGTGGCTGCTCACTGGAGATTTCAGTGTCCTTGACAGCCTCTGTTACTGTTTTTCGTTTTGGTTTTTATGGTCAGGCTATGTGTGGAGCTGATTTTCAAACTGACACTGTTTTCATGGAACACACTGTAGTTTATCAGATACCAGTCTGAGTGTGCCCCACTGAAAGACTAAATACTGCAGAAAATAGCTCGCAGTGAAATCTGTGTGATGTTTATTTGCAAACCCTATCCCTCGGCAGCTGGAGCTGCACGGGGTGGAGCCAGCACAGGAGACAGACTGTGACACGGACACAGCCTTCCTCACCGAGGTCATGGACATCAGTGAGAAACTAGCAGAGCCCCAGAGCCAGGACGTCTTGGAAGAAATTGAAGCTTTCATTAAAGGTAGGCTATGATTTGGGGGGTTTGTGCAGGACCAATCTGCTGTACCTTGTGTAATACAAGAGTCTGAAAGTTTTTGTTTCGGTGTGTTTCTTGTAGTGTGTCCAACTTGTGTTAGTCTGGAACTGAGTCCCTGCAAGAGCTTCTCCCACCCCTCCCCAGTGTTGTCTTTACCCACTTAGGCACCTAAGCATAACATCTGGTTTGAGAACACGTGTCTAACAAACCTATTCTGATGGCAAAATGTATAGACCATGAAAAGGAACTTAGTCAACCTTCAGCAGGTGAGGGCAGGTCAGCTTTACAAAACAAGAACCTCTCAAAGTGAAGTTGAATGAGATACTTGTCTGACCACATTAACTAATGTCATTTATACACACACTGTACTTCTTTCACCACCCTCAGTTTAGAAACCATTTTATTACGTGGTTGTTGTCCTTAGACAACCAACTTTGGTTTTATATTGCTGGTAATACCAAACCCATTGGGTTTATTGGTATATTTAATTCTTTGTAATAACAGTAATGTGCCAAAAACACTTGGAATAACTAGAATAAAAGAGTAGAACAGGACAAAATTAACTGTAGCAGGGTAAAGTGATAGGCCAAAAATAAATTAGATTGCTGGAAAGTTAGTGACTACTGATGTGCATTGGAATTGCTGTCTGTGAACCTGTTCAAACAAAGTAATACATGTTTGAAATTGTAATGGGAAACCACTGACAGCTCTTTTAGCTCCCAAAGGCTGAGACAAAACCACTGACAGCAGAATTATGGAAAGCTCTTTTAGCTCCCAAAGGCTGAGACTGGTAAGGAAGTTTCCCAGCACAGGCAGTCAAAATGCAGCAGTATAAAAGATACTATGTACCAAAAAGTGACTGAAATAATTTGTTTTGCAGTTAAACAAGAAGAACTGACCAAAGAGGTGGCTGCAGCTTTTGAAAGAGGTCAGACAACGGTTCTTTGTTTGGTGTTTAGAATAAGTACTTCTAAACTAACCTTTCTGCTGATTCAGGGAATTCAGGACCTCACATTAAAAACAAAATCCAAGACAAAAGTTCTATTTAATTCAATTTGCATTGAAATAATCACATTGAGTGGGAATGCAGATACTAAGAAATTGGCTGTGTGTTTCCCAGCATACTGGGAAGGACAGACTCCTAATCAAAGTGAGACCTCTTGGAGGTTTCACCCTTGAATGTGGGAGATGCTGCTGTGCAGCAGAGCAGTGGGTGCTGCTCCTGGCAGTGAGAGCCCAGATGGGAACGATTCCGCACTAACCACGGGAGCTGTGCCCCAGGAGAGTCCTGGGGCCTGTTCAGCACAAGGCTCTGGGGACTTGCTGTGCAGTAATCAACATCTCTTTATTGCACAACCAATGGGTAGGCATGAGCTTGAGCCATTGAGAGAGGAACTTGGTGGCATCTGTCCTTGTCAGTGGGTGATCATAGAATCATCAACCGGGTTGGAAAAGAGCTCCAAGATCATCCAGTCCAACCCTACTGTGGTCACTAGCCCATGGCACTAAGTGCCACATCTAGTCTCAGCTTGAAAACCTCCAGGGATGGGGAATCCACCACCTCCCTGGGCAGCACATTCCAATGTCTGAGCACTCTCTCCCTAAAAAATCTCTTCCTGATATCCAACCTAACCCTCCCCTGGCAGAGCTTGAGTCTGTGCCCTCTTGTCCTGCTGCTGGTTGCCTGGGAGCAGAGACCAACCCCCACCTGACTCCAACCTCCTGTCAGGGAGTTGCAGAGGGTGAGAAGGTCTCCCCTGAGCCTCCTCTTCTCCAGGCTGAACACCCCCAGCTCCCTCAGCCTCTCCTCATGGCACTTGTGCTCCAGTCCCTTCACCAGCCTCGTTGCTCTTCTCTGGACCTGCTCCAGCACCTCAATAAACCACCTTTCCCCTCCAGTTGTTTAACTGAGGAAAAATTAAGTCAGTATCAGTTTTGGAACTGTCACTTTCCAAACCAGACTGCCTCCCACACGCCTGTTGCATTTCTCAGTTGTGTCAGTTGTCTAATTACAAACACTGAACCCAAACAAAAACATTTGTCTTGCCCAGTGGCTACATCAATACTGCAGCCACTGTACAGAAGTCATTAAAAGGTGTTCATTCACAACAGCTCAGCTGAGGTGCTCCAAACCATCCAAGATTAAAATAACTTTTAATAATATGGTTCTCATAGTGTCTGGGGCCTTGCAGCTCTTAGTACTGAAACAGGCACTGTCATTGAAATCCTGAGATTCATCTGGAAAATGCAGATTCAGCTCTCCCTCTGTCAACTAGTAATGTTCTATTTCATTTCAGATGATCTTCAAGAAGCTAAGAAGCTTCTAGCCAAAATGAAATACTTTGCAAACTTAGAGGAGAAGCTAAAGGCCAAGAAGATCCCTTGCTGATGCTGCTTCCTTTGCCACAGAGTTAATGTCATTTTCAATTAAACAGATGGTTTAGTTACCAAAATCACAAATGGTATGGGAGATTTCTTTCTTACTAAAATAAGTAGAATATGTTTGAAGTTGAGAAAGAGTCCTGGACAAAATGCTGGAGATGAGGCAGAAAGCTCACTTGATATGTCCTCAGGGTTCTCAGGTCTTGTGTGTTCTGTCAGAGCACCTGGGAAATTCCTCAAAAGGTGAAAAGTATTGAATTCCTGTCCTCTGTTACTTGATGCCCTTGGTATGCTGATCTCAGTCTGGCTGCAGCTGACCTTTGAAACCAGAAGAAGTTTTACCCTTTTGCATAGTTTAAAACATTAAGGTGCTAAGTTAGGAAAAAAATAAACCCAAATTAACCCCCAGAAACATTTACCAGGATACAAGTCTTTATTACAAACACCAGTGATTCAGAGGTGCTGGGCCACTGTACATGGATGAAGAATGTCTGATTCTTTCCAAGAAATTATGAGTGAAGAATGGTAAGTAGATACCCCCATTTCTGTATGAATTGGAGTGTTTCAGTGTCACTTCTGGTTTGGGTTTTAACACCTCAGAATGGTTCACTCAGTGAAGCATTTGGATACACCCAATGACCAGAACTGAAATGCAGTTAGGGGCTTAGAAATGCAAGAAGAGCCACTGAATTACCTGGAGAACTCTGCCAGGGAGGTTCACTGAGCATCCTCCCTGGCATTTCTGCATCCCAACAGCACCAGTTACATCAAGTCTGCTATGGATACTAGAACATGCTGTTAGTAATATGTTAATAGTATTACAGCAATACATGTTTTAACAGCATTTCAGCAATATTAACTTGCCTAGTTCCTCTAAATACACAGGATCTAATAAGCCACTTGCTCATGTATTGCACTCCTGATTGAGAAGATTCTGCTCATGATTCTCACTGAGCTGTGAAATTAGGCAGAATTTTTTAGGACTTCATCTTGAAGTTGTGTTCTTTCATAAAGCTCAGTCTCCTTTCTTTTGGTATTTCTTCCAAAATTCAGCTTGTGAAATTCCTTTCTGATTTCCAGAAAGGATTTGTTTTTTGTCTCAGGAATGACAAGGAAGATGAAAGCAGCCACAAAGAAGCACTCCAGCAGGAACACCAGGAAGCAATACTGCTTCAGTCCATTCTGGAAACAAAACTTAGGTCATTGCCACATATTTGAAGGGTAACAGTGGGTTTGAGAAAATCAGAAGCTTTTAGTTTCCATTCACACCTAGCATTGCTGGTTACCTGTTTCTAATAGTCATTCAACCAACCCTTACTTTACATGTCTCTTTTTTAAATGTGATTTTCTTTAACTAAAAGACTAGAGTGCTGTGCAATGCACTGGGTAGTTAAAAATAATGTTTAAACACATACTAAATAATTCACAGTCTTAGGATAAATCAGCATTTCCTACTTAGCTGTAACATCATTTAAGATTAGATGATTTCTCTTTTTCTGAATGTTAGTGGTTTTTACTGCTATACATTAAAAAAAAACAGTTGTCTTATTGAGAAACAGAGCTCAGCCACCACTTCCCTGGGCAACCTGTGCCAGTGTCTCACCACCCTCACAGGAAAAAACTTTTTTTTCACCGCCACCCTAGACTTTCCCTCCTTCAGTTTGAACCCATTACCCCTTGTCCTATCACTGCAGTTCCTAGCACAGAGTCCCTCTCAGGCTCCTTGTAGGCCCTTCAGATATTGAAAAGTTGCTCTGAGGTCTCCACACAACCTTCTCTTCTCCAGGCTCAACAGCCCCAACTCCCTCAGCCTGTCCTCAAAGGGGAGATGCTCAAAATACAAGGCTGGAGATGACAGTCTGTGTTGCTTTTCTGATAATCTGGTCACAGAACCCTGTCAGCTCAGACAGCTCTCAGGGGTGTGACCCACTGGCCCCAGGTAGTATGTCAACTTGACTTTGCCAGAAAAGTACAAGGAACTAAGAAATGTGCTACCCAAATCAGTATCTAGTTAAATTTTTGTAGTTTAGATACCTTCTCTGTTTTTTAAATCTGAACATGAATTCACAGAATCGGCCAGGTTGGAAAAGACCTCCAAGATCATCCAGTCCAACCCTACTGTGGTTACTGGACCAAGGCACTAAGTGCCACATCTAGTCTCATGTCTAAAAAATCTGTTAAGAGGGACTGAAGAGGGTTAGACTCTTCTGAGGGGCAGTGTGCATCCTTGTCAGCTGTCAGTAATATCTACAAATGAAATGTAAGCCCTATCAGCAATGGGATGGGACCTGGGAGCAGATGAAATGGGTGGTGAGACCATGAGGAGATTGTGCTGTGCATACTTACCACTATAAAGGTGACTACAAGAAAGGAAAAGAGCATTCCAACTGGGAAGAAACTAATCCAGCTGACAATCCCTGCAATCATGTAGGCAGCAGGACGTGAGGACTGCACAAACAGCTCAGCTGTCAGGGTGTTTGTTATGCCACCTGGGGATGGTTCAGAAACAGAGCATTGTGCTAAATCCCATTTGCAGCACTTCTAATGCCAGAGAAAAAATGAGTTGCTTTTGAATACAGCACTAGCTGATGTATTAAAAGAGAAGGTTCCTCACAGAACTGCTGAGGTTACTGCCCTCTCAATGTCCTGCTGACACAGCCCCTGTCAGCAGCACAGACACACACACTCCTGTGCAATACCTGGTCCCAGCCCAAAGCTCAGGATGAAGGCAAATATACAGGCCATGCTCACATAAGGCACCCAGGAGTACAGGTCCTGGAACAGAAGAGAATGGAAGGTTTGGTTCAGATTTTGATAATCCAGTTTTAAAGTTTGGCTTAACAATGACATTTCCTACTGTATGTTATTGCAACCAAGACCAGCAGTCGCTTATGACTGTTTACAGCTAATGTATTTAACAGTGCTGCTTCAAGGAAATTAAATGGTGTTCATTCAATAATGTTTACTAAATCACATCACAGAATCAGAGGATGGTTTGGGTGGAAAGGAATCTTAAAGCTCAACTCATTCCCCCTCCTGCCATGGGCAGGGAAAGCTTCCATGAGACCTCAGACTGGATTTTTTTAACTCATATGCTCTTGCCAGAATTACTCTTTTTTTTTCCTTCTTCTTCTTATTTAAATTTAAGCAGCACAAACTACCTCTCACATTTTCCTTCCTGGAATCTAACCCTGCTGTCTTTCAGTTTAAACCCATTCCATTCATTCTCTCATCACTACATGCCCTTTTCACTCAGTCATATCATGTAACAGGAATGAGTCCTCTGCACCTGGTAAGTCAGAGAGAAGGTCAGAACAGTGCACCAGAGGGTCATGAGGAGATAACCCCCAATGACAAGGCATCTTCTTCCCACGTAGTCTATCAGTAAGCCCTGTGGAGAAGACATAGTCTTCTGTGAATACATTGATCTCATTTTTACCCATGTTCTTCAAGGAGAATCATTACTCTTGGTGCTGGGAGGTAGAACAAACTGCTTCTTACACAGGAGAGGGCTGTGAAGCACTCACAAGCTCCTGTGCCAAGTGTCACGTATGGGATGTTTTCAGCTGAGATCCCAGCCTGAGCAAAAACGTAGGTGGCATAGAAATAAATCTACAACAGAAAAAAAATAAAAATTAGGCTTTCCTGGCAGTTAAAACATTGTCTGGAAACAAAGTCCAGTTCATACTAAACATACAGAGTGATGTATTTTATGTTGGGAGTTACTAATTTGACATAGAGAGCAATAATTCATGTCTAGGTAAATATACACTGCTACCATGAAAGCAAATGCAACTATACAACTTACTGCAGATGACACAAAGTTGGGGGGGAGTGTGGATCTGCTGGAAGGCAGGAGGGCTCTGCAGAGGGACATGGATAGGCTAGAAACATGGGCTGATTCCCATGGGATGAGATTTAACAAGGCCAAGT
>NW_008662534.1:0-1924 GCF_000695815.1 Acanthisitta chloris
CCCTGCAGATCGGCTGTGAGGATGGCTCCGTTAAGATCTTCCGGGTCGTGCCTGAGGGGATCCAGTTCGAGCGGAGCCTGGACAGGCGGAAAGGTGATCGCAGGCGGCAGCGGCCCCCTCTGTCCTTTTGTCCCTTTGTCACTCCAGGTGACCAAGCGGCTGTGAGCCTGTGGGGTCACAGCTGGAGCTTCCCTCCCCAGGCCGTGTCCTGTGCCTGTCTTGGCAGCCCTCGGACGCTGGCATTGCGGCCGGATCCATTGACATGTTCCGTGTGATCGACGTTGCTTCAGGTACCTCCTGCTCCAGGGGATGACCTCAGGGTGTCTATTGGCACCCACCAACCTACCCTGTGTTCCAGGCACTCCCCTGGCCACCCCGAACTGTCCTCCCCTCTCCAGGCCAGACGGTGCAGAGGGTCATGGTGAACCACCACGCGGAGAAGGTGAAGCGCGAGTGCATCGTGTGGGCCATCGCCTTCCTCTCCAGCGGCACCGTGGTCACTGCCGATTCTTTCGGGAGGGTGCAGTTCTGGGACTGGGAGCAAGGCACCCTGGCAGAGTCCCACACTGTCAGCACCTCTGCTGCACTCTCACTGGCTGTGTCAGAGGTGGGTGAGACCCTCGTGTGCCCCTGGGGGCTGGCAGGGCCTGTGGGGACTCCTGTGTGCTGGGCTGGGAGCTGCCAGACTCTGTGCCTCCTGCTCTTCTCAGACTGCTCCCACAGTCCCGTCCCCATTTTTATCTCCAGAAAGAGGACAGCATCGTCGTGGGCACCTCAACTGGAGCCACGTACCAGTTGCAGCTGCTGCCAGTGAAGCTGGGCAGTGCGGAGAAGCACTGGGTGCGGACGAAGCCCTTCCAGTTCCACAGCCACGACGTGCGGGCGGTGGCACACAGCCCCACCGCCCTCATCTCTGGGGGTAGGACTGGCTGCTGGCACCGGGACAGGCTGGAGCTCCCCTCCTGCTACCAGCCTGACTGATCTCTGCTTGGCTTCCAGGCCTGGATGCCCAGCTGGTGATCCGCCCACTGATGGAGAAGGTGCAGAAGAAGGGCTACGAGTCAGTGCTGCGAAAATTCACCTTCCCCCACGTGAGTGATGCTTGGAGCAGGGTGTTGTGGCTGGTGGGACAGGCTGGCAGGGCTGGATCTTTCTGCATGAGAAGGCTGGACTTCCTTGTCTGGCCACGTACCCTTCCCTGCCCCTCTGAGTCCCTTCCCTGGCCCTTCAGGTCCCTTCCCTGCCCTGTTCTGTCCCCTTCCCTGGCCCTGCTACATCTGGAGGCTCCTGCTATGGAGTAGAAGTTGGCAAGCTTGTCTTGCTGGTTCTGCCAGGTCTCCATCTCCAGGCTCCCACCCCATGGAACCTGACTCCTTGCTCTCCCCCACCCTGGAGTCTCCGGTACCACAGGGCATTCCAGTATGCCCCAGCCCTTTGTGCCAGGCTGTGAAACCTGCCCATTTCTCCATGCAGAGACGCCTCGTCTCCTGCGCCAGGAAAGCTCGGCTGCTCCTCTTCCAGTTCTCCCAGCACCTGGAGCTCTGGAGACTTGGCTCCACTGAAGAGACTGGTGAGTCACAGGTGCAGCTTTCCATGGCAGAGCCTGTGCTGCCAGCAGGACTTTGGTATTGAGCTGTCCTGTGCCTCGGGGAAGGGTCTGTGCTCCCATGGGATCCCTGGTTTTCCCACCATCACTGATGCTCCGTATGGTTCCTTGTCCCAGGAAAGGACGGCGAGGTCCTTCCCTTGTGTCGCATGCCCGAGCACCTCGTGCAGCTCAAGAGCAAGGTAGGGCTGAGCGAGGCTGGGGGTCTACCTGAGGGGCATGTGCCAGGCTCTGGGGGTCCCCCAGAACCCCCTCACCCCTATGGCATTACCAGGGACCGGAGCACATCTACTGCAGCTGTGTCTCGCCCTGCGGCGG
>NW_008662534.1:1951-5031 GCF_000695815.1 Acanthisitta chloris
GCGTGCACTGCAACGGGGACAGTGTCAGCCTCAAGAGGGTGAGAGGGGGTGAGAGGACCCTGGTGGGGGGCTCTGGTTCCCAGGGGGCTGGTGTGGCCAGTGTCACAGTGGTGGTGGCTTTGGGCTTCCAGGAGGCTGGTGTGGGCAGTGTCACTCTCAGGGAATGAGAACACAATGGACTGGCATGGCCTCAGGGGATTGGCATGGCCAGGGTCACTTGCAGGGAGTGCTGGTGGCAGTGGGGCAGCTGTGGGGCCCTGGCATGGCTCCGGGGTTTGGCATGGCCAGTGTCACTCGTAGGGAGTGCTGGTGGTAGTAGAGTAGCTGCCAGGACTATGTTCTTCCCACTCCCAGGTCCCCAAAGTGCCCCAGCTGGTGCCTCCAGCCTATCAGCTCCAGTTCTCTGCTGACTCCGAGAGCCTCTTTGTCGCCTCTGCTCAAGGATCTGTCCATGTCCTCCAGCTGCTGGAGCCAGAGGGCTGCAAACACCTGCACACGCTCCAGCCACCCTCAGGTGTGGGCTGAGAGGAGCTGGGGAGGTGCTAGGGGTCCCTGGGCTCCATGTCCCCTTCCTGCTATGGATGCAGGTCATGGGGTGTCCCCCTTTCCTGCCCTGGTGTGTGTGTGTCTTTACCAGGGATGTTTGTGCTGCCCTTATGGCCTGGCATGCAATAGGCAGGGTGGACATGGGTGTGTGTGTCCCCTGGGAGGGGTCTGGGTCTCCCAGCATCCCTTAGAACCAGAGGGTCTCTCCACAGGGTGCTCCGAGGCTGTTTACCTGCTGGCGTCGAGCACGGACGGGCAGTGGTTGGCAGCTGTTGGTGGGGACTGGGTCATCCACGTCTACAACCTGAAATGCTTCAAGGTGGGTGCAGGAGTGACCCCCACTGCCCCCCTGCCTCAGGGGGAGGCAGTGCCTGGGTCTCTGCTCAGGGGTAGATGTGTGGGAGGTGGTGTCAGAGGCAGTCCCAGGGGTGGGTATGAGGGAAGGGGTTCAGAGAGGGTGCCAGGGGCTCCAGTTGGGGGTGGATATGTGGGAAGAGGGGTCAGAGATGTCCCTGGGTGCTCCACTTTGGGGGTGGTGTGTGGGAAGAGGGGTCAGAGGTGTCCCTGGGTGCTCCAGTCTGGGGTGGTGTGTGGGTAGGGGTGTCAGAGATTTCCCTGGGGTCTCTGGTCAGCACAGTGTCCTTCCTGCAGCATCACTGCGTGGTGCCCATGTACAGCTGTGCAGTGACAGCAATTGCCATCCACCCCAGCACCAACAACCTTGTCATCGCCTACTCAGACCAACAGGTAGGGGCTCTCCTGGTCCAGCCCTCGTGGCTCTGGTCCCTTCCCTGTGCCTCTCTCCCTGCCCTCAGGGCTCTCTGGACTGGCTCCTGGACCCAGCTGGCCATCACTGAAAAAAAAAATATGTGAGGTGATGCCAAGGAGGACCAGCCCCCTGAGCCCCCATCTCCCCTCTCCTGCCTCTCAGCTGTTGGAGTTCAGCATCCCCCACAGGCAGTACACAGCCTGGAGCCGCTCAGTGCAGAGCTGTGGGCTGCACCGTGCCTGGCTGGAGCGGGACTCGCCCATCACCCACATCACCTTCAACCCCAAGAACCCCTCACACATCCTCCTCCATGACCTCTACTTGTTCTGCGTCCTCGACAAGTCCCTGGTGAGCCTGGGGGAGGGTTGGGGAGGCCCATGGCATGTCCGTATGGGAGTGGGGGTGTCCTGGGCGGCAGTGATGTGTGCTGTGTGCTCTTCTTGCAGCCCCTGCCTGATGACAGCTCTCTCCTGATGAACCAGAGCACCCTGAAGCAGCTCCCAGAGACAGCCAGGAAGCGGCAGCTCCACGCCTTCAAGATCTGCAAGAAGTTCCAGGTGGGTGATGTGTCAGGGAGGAGTTCAGGGAGATCCTTGGATTTCATGCAGAGGATGGAGTGACAGGGCACGGGGGAATGGCTTCCCACTGCCAGAGGGCAGGGGTAGATGGGATATTGGGAAGGAATTCCTCCCTGTTAGGGTGCTGAGGCATTGGCACAGGTTGCCTAGAGAAGCTGTGGCTGCTCCATTGCTGGGGAGTGTTCCAGGCCAGGTTGAATGGGGCTTGGAGCAATCTGGGCTGGTGGAAGGTGTCCCTGCCCATGGCAGGGGGTAGCACTGGATGATCTTTCACATCCCTTCCCACCCAAACCGTTCCATGATTCCCATCCCCTGCCCCATAGCCTCTGCTCTTTGTGGATCTGCTGGATGACAACTGCCTGGTCGTGGTGGAACGACCCATCATGGACTTCAAAACTGAACTGCCTCTGCCTGTGCAACAGAAGAAATTTGGCACCTGAGAGCAGAACAAGCTGCTCCAACCTCGGGAACTGTCTGTGCGGGGTGTGCCATAGGAATTTTCTTAGGGTCTGTAGGAATAAACTCCTCACTGTTCTGTACATCTCCGGGCTCAGAGCTCATCCTTGCTGTGTGAAACTGCCTGTTGTCACTCCACGAATGAATGGCTTCATTCCCTAAGGATGGAAGGAGGGAAAATTGAGAGGGAAAATTGGGAATAAATCCCAGTAAACTGAATTCCCCCCCAGGAAGTGGCTTCATTCCCTAAGAATGGAGGGAGTGAAAATTTGGAATAATTCCCAATAAACTATTAATTCCCCCGTGGGAAATGGCTTCATTTGCTAAGGATGGAAGGAGGGAAAACCTGGGAATAACTCTAATAAAATGTGAGTTCCCTAAGGGAATAATTGCCAGTTAACTGTGAATTCCCATGCAGGAAATAGTTTCATTCCCTAAGGGGCCCAATCCCCAATAAACTGTTACTTCTCCCCAAGGAAATGGCTATATTCCCTAAAGCTGGAGCAAGTAAAAATTGAAAGTAACTCCCAATAAACTATGAATTCCCTCTCAGCAAATGGTTTCATTCCCTACGGGACTAATTCCCAATAACCTAAGCCAGGCCGGAGTGAACACGGTGACTAACCCTGCGGGTCAAAACTGCATTTAACCCTCCGGTCGTGAAATAACTCCCATCGCGCCAAATAACTCCCATCCCCAGCCATGGCGCTGGTGGGCGTGGCCTCATCTGC
>NW_008662535.1:0-413 GCF_000695815.1 Acanthisitta chloris
TGCATATAATATTATCTGAAAACCAAACTTGTACACTCTGTTAGATTCAAAGCCATGTTGCCAGAAGATGGATAGTCAAAAAAATCCAAATCAGTGGCTGAAATCACCTTCTGAAATCCTGCAAACATGCATCACACACGGGTGGGCTGCATACTTCAAGTGCAGAGAAAGGAATCCTCCTCTATCTACCTACTTTGGTTGTCTTCTGTTTAGGGTTATTTTGCCAAGGTGCTGATGAGGAGGTGTAATGGTACTTTTCCTTCTCCCTCCCCCCTTTTCCCCCTGCCAATAAAAGATCAAGTTGCCATGGAATGGATTCCTTCAGAAAGTCTGACTACGCCACTTCCTGAATGAATCTTCTAAATCTTCTCCCTTTTGAACTACACCATTGACTGTATTCAGGAACATCTTTC
>NW_008662535.1:463-10629 GCF_000695815.1 Acanthisitta chloris
TGAAAGGCATGTCTCTTGGAGTACCTTTTTTGCCTTTTTTAGAATGTGTTGTTTTCAAAAAACAGGGCTGTCATGATTTAACTTCAGTCAGCAGACAAGCACCATTCAGCCACTCACTCACTCCCCCACCAGCAAAACCGGGGAGCAAATCACAAGGGTAAAAGCTAGAAAACTTGTGAGTTGAGGTGAAGACAGTTTAATAGACAAAGCAATATTGTGCACATGGACAAATCAAAACAAGGAATTAATTCTCTGCTTCCCATGGACAGGAATATGTTCAGCCGCCTCCAGGAGACCAGGGTCCCATCACATGTAATGGTTACTTGGGAAGACAAACGTCATCACTCCAAACATCCCTCACCTCCTCCTTTTCCTCTCCACTTTATATACTGATCATTATGTCATATGGTATGAAATATCCCTTTGGTCAGTTTGGGTCACCTCTACTGGCTGTGTCTCCTCCCAGCCTCCTATGCACCACTAACTTCTGTGCCTGTAGGAGAAACAAAAAAGGCCTTGTCTCTGTGTAAGCTCTGCTCAGCAATAACAAAAACACCTCTATATTATCAACCCCTGTGTTCAGCACAAGTCCAAAACATAGCCCCCTACTAGCCACTGTGAAGAAAGTTAACTCTACTCCAACCCAAAACAATACAAGTTCATAAAATGTTTTTAAGCTCCAAACCTGCTGACACAATCTAAGATATTTGTTATAGACAAATTAGAGAACTCACTGATAGACTGGAAAAATGATGTGTGCTTACCTGTAAAGCTTAAACTACAGGTTGAATAAACAACGGCTGAACTGGAGGAATGAGGCAAGGCATAAATTTCAGGAAAAAAATGCCCTAAAATAATTTTTTAACTGCTGGGATGCAGGCAGAATAAAAGTAGTGGAGTTATAAGCATCAGAAATTAACTCCTCAAAATTAAAAGCTGTAGCTGTTGATTACAAGAATGTGGATGATGATTCAGTGACTTGCAAAAAATTCTATTGTTAACTAATGAAAGGTGAGTGTATGCAAATGTGCAAAAAAAGAGATAGAAGCCTTTCCTGTTGTGAAATCCAATACCCCATGTTTTTCTTTTCACTTCAAACACTGGCCATTCCTAACATTTCCTGCATTCATAGGGGACTAAATTTCCTGAAAGATGAAAATACTAAAAATTTACAGGGCACTGTATTGATCAGAAGAGTGTAGAAACTTAGGACAGGTAATAGCATGAACAATGCTGCAGGATGAAGGTAAAATATATGTTCAAGATAGAGGCATGGTCAGCAAGGCATGCAAAACTGTACAAAGGGGTAAACAGTTGCACAATAAGGGTGTTCAAGGGGTACTGAGGAAGAGGAGGTGCTTCATCTTCACTACCACTGAACGACCACCAAGACCATGGGACTGATGCCAGGTGGGAGGAGACAGAGGAGGAGTATATAACAATGATTTCCAAGAACTAATTATAAAAATAACCATTTCATTCCTGGAAATAATGAATATGTGTAAGCATTTAGTGTACATAAACTGTGAAGTTTTTGTCCCTGGTTGCCCAAGTTTGGTGGAGCGATCCCCCTTGTTCCCAGTGCCGAATAAACAAATACCTGCTACTCAGAGATACAAGTCTGTGAGTAGTTCTTTTCCAGCCTTTTCTCAGCATAAGTAATCTATGAGAAACAGCACTATTCTGTGGTAAATATTTCAACAGTGTTGAACTTTCCCACTGAAAGCCTAATAGCAACTTTTCTCTCCTAGCCTTCACTATTGGCTCAGGAAATCGTAAAAGTCTGTAGGATTCCGGGGCGTTCCTCTGACTAAGAAATGTTGCTTTTTAAACACTGCAAAATATGCAAATTTGTTATAAGATTATGCAGCTGTATTTCATTTTGAATATATGACGGCAAGCAGTACAGCATTCGGAATGTGTAATTCTCAGTGTATGCCACTCATTTTATTTCACAGTGGCCAGTTAGGCAAGGACTTGGTGAACAGAAACAACTAGGTTGAAGTAAGTCTGTTTGTACCTAAAAATTTGAAATCTGGATTTATTCCAGAGTTCTGAGGTGGCAGGCTTCCTCTGCAAGACCAGGTGTTTTGCCACTGTGCTCAATAGCCTACCAAAATGCTATATTGAGGCAAGATGTAAAGTTGGCATATTGAGTTCTTTAGCATTAACCTAATGCTTAGGCAAACTTCCAAATCAGACTTGAGACCATGTTTACACATCAGTCCTGAAATTTTAGTGAATTTTTTTTTTTTTAAGTCATCCAAAGTATTTTTTTAAAAATAATAAATATCGCTTTGCTTCAGACGATATAAGGTTGTCTCAATGACTTTATCCCTAAATTTGAAGAAAAGAAGGAAAGGAAGCCAAAGGCATTTTTTACATGAAGACTATGGACCTCGATAAAGGAAAGAATATTTTGAAAAATTTAATTAATCTTTCATCTGGAAATCTTGCTCTCTGAGTCCATTAATAACTGACATAGTACTTCATGGTGAGGGAAGCTTCCTAAACAGATGTTACGTTCTGAGCACTTTTTCTAGTTTCTTCACATCTTTGTATATCTGCACAGCAACATAAGCAGCTTTTTAAAATGAAAAAAGCTGAATTTAACAGTTCCTTCACATGGGCAATGATGCCACATTGGAGTGCTTCTGCAGCACATATCCTGCCAGTCTACTGTGTGAGGTAGTGTGATATGCAGCAATTGAACATCAAATATGTTACATCTGTCATCTGCCTTGGCTAACCATGAGCAAGTCATGATCATGACCCATCTGCATAACAGGGTGAAAATGGTGATTTTTCTTTTCCCAAATGATTATTCATAATAGCCAGGATAACTAAGATTTCTGTGAAATTAATTTTTAAATTTAAAAATTTGTTTGTTTTAATAGAGTCTAATAGTAGAAGCAGAAAGCATACTAACTTTGTAGGAAGCCTTGTATTATCTCAAAAACATAAGTTTCTGAGAACAAAAATAAGTCATTGCATAAGATGCATGAAATCAGTCACACTCATCACAGAAAGAAATGTGATACTTCTTTCTTTATTTTGAGAGTGGAAAGGATCCCGTGTCTCCTAGAAAGTGGGACTCTGGAAAGAGATGGGAATAGCAATTTTTTTCTCACTCCTCTGCTGCAAAGGGTAAGGTAAGGTGTTTGTGGTCTTACCAGAGATCAAAATGATTACATTCTTTCATCAAGAAGAAAGCCAACTGACATATTCATGCAATCAAGAGTTCTTTAATGAAGAACTGTAAATGTACCAATATCAGTAAATGACCTGACTGTACTTCAAATATCTAGCAGTTAGAGGGCTTAAGTATGCCAATATACAGGTTTTTTAAAGTCCTTTAAGTGTTGAACACATTTTCTTATTCTGCAATGATCTTAGTTACTGTGTTACATAATTATTGGGTTATGGTCATGGATACTGATTCTGCATATGGAATTTTGACTGTATTAGATACTGTATCATCTACTTAAACTATGAGTATAATGGCCAATATTAGAAATATTACAAAGAAAATATTTGACTGAGTTCTTTTATAGATTCTAAATATAATTTTTGTAGTTGCAAGATTCAAGAACATCACATACATATATGGAAGAGGGTACTACATATCTACACTGGGGGATTATAATTTTTACAAATTAAGAGAAAAATATGGAAAGAAACTAGTTGTATTCCAATGATTATAGTTTCTTTCAAGTAAATCTGCTCCTAAAAGGAAGTAAAAAAGTAACTAGAAGATGTTTAAATTAACTTACAGGTACCATGAATACTGTCATAGCTTTCATATTTCACAAAAAAAATTTGGCTAAGCAATTTTGACTTTATGCTGCATCAAAAAGTGAAAACAAAGCAGAATAGGTCAACTGAAAATACTGTTCAAGGCACCTGAAATAGATTAAGAAATTTTATAAATAAAACATCATAAATATTCCTTTTTGTTTTAATTGATATAGGAACCTAAATTTCAGTGGCTCAGATTGCCTTTCTTAAATAAGTAACTTCAACAGTGTTGACGACTAAATGGCATTTCAGAACCAGCATAATACAGTATTTTAGTGAATTTCAGATAATAGCCAGAGTTAAGATACTGACTGCAAGAGAAAAGATGGAAAGACTTTTTCTTGTGGTTTTCCTTGCCAGCCATGAAAAATTAAGACTAGGAATCTATTTAAATTCTCACAAATGTTTCTTGACACCAAAGAGTCAAGAGTGAGGATTGAAGGACCCTATTCTTTTTCTCTTTTATTTCTTTTTTCTTCTTTCCTCTTTTTTCTTATTTTTTTTCAGATGCAGTTCTTACAAGTTTGAACTGCCTCTTTACCACAAAGCAGCTGATTTACTCTACAGTAAACAGTCCTCGGGATTGGTAGAAACTAGAAAGCTAATAAAATCTACAGGTTGTTTCCCACACCTGGGGCCTAATTATTAAGTGCAAGTCATGACTTGAATCTCTGGTATCCGTGAATTATCTACCCCCTGTATGATCCTAATTAGCAGATACTCGTATCAAAGTAAATAGTCAGAGGTGCCCTTCAGCTAAGAGCTTCACAACAAAGCGAAAACAAATCTGGTAGCAGATTTTTCAATATATTACCTTCACATTTCAATTATTTTTTTAATTTGGGACAACTTCAGCTTGGAAATTCTCCCTCCATGACTGTGAGGGAAAACAAACTGGCAGACAATAGGATTACACAGGGTTCATTTTATTACTGAAAGAGGGTCTCTCAAGGAGAAACTGGGTCCACTTACAAAATAAAAAATTATTTAGAAAACATTTATCTGCCTTTGAGGCATTGGTTCATTTATATAAGTGGAAATTCCTTTTCCTTTTCCAATGCACAGTACAAAATATTCAAAATTGTGGCAATAAGTCAGGAAAACTCAGCATTAACAGGCCTGTAATAAAATCTAAGCATGTTTTGAAGCTAATCAGATACTGAACATGTTTTTTCAAGAGCATCAGAGGGACTTTTAAGTACTGTACAGAGTTTTAAAAAATCAAACTACACTTTCCTGTGGCCATAGGACTTTCTGTGCATATTACACATTACCATTCATCAATCCTGTAATGCATCCTTTCCAAATCAGCTTGGAGTCAAGCATGTACTGGCTGGTTAGTTGGCAGACACCACACCAAACATCTAGCAGCAGAGCTTTACCTGTCTTTCACTTACTGTGAAAAACTTGAAACTAGGCTTGAAATAGCTTTGGTCAGACAACACACGCTTCACTGGTTCTCACAGTTCTTCAAGAAAAGTATGCCAATCAAAATACCGTAGAAGCTATAGTTGCTTTTTCTTCACAGTTTATAGAAGAGTTATTGAACATCTCATAAACTGTTGCTATAAAAACTTCCATTTTTTTGTTTGTTACTGTCTAAACCCAGCTAATTTGATTACATGACTTAGTAGACAACAGTTAAGGAAAGAAAAAAGGGAATACTTTTTAAATAGAACGACATTTGCTAAAATTCAAAAACACTTTCTGTTGACATTGTCGATTACTAATGAAAATAAGTATTGCATCTTCACAATCAATTAATGCCTAGGAAGTGTTTGACAAGAAGATATTAAGAAAATTTAATTATATAATGGTTGCCTAACTTACTGTGATGTTCATTTATAACCTGATGAAAATATTCTTACAATCATCCATATTGTCTAGTATATTAGATGTTGTGCCACTGCATTTACATTCCTCTAACAAAAGACTTGATTTTCTTGAAACATGTTATAGCCTGGCCTCATTAATTCAGAAATAAAAAATACAATTAAAGAAATCTTCAGGGGTTCTCAAGTCATCTGAATTTTGTGCTAGTTAAAGACATGCAGTATTATTAGCTTAACTTAATCCAGTTACTTTACTGTGTCATATATAAAATTTTCACATTTTAATCCAAGTGTTTTACTGTGTTCTCACAGTGAGAAATTCTGAATGCAGAATTGTTTAGATAGTTACATCACAAAAAAATTAAACAGCACCTTCTGTTCAAATCAGCAGTCGCTAACTTCAAAACAATTCTACTTTAATATTTTCTCTAAATATCTACCATATCTTCTCTTTTATGAGATTAAATCAATGGACAAAATGCAGAAACTTTTTCCTTAGCCAAGGAAGACGGAAGAAGAAAAGCAATAACTTATGTCATAGATAATTAATTGTTACATAAAGCCAATATATATGCAAATATATATGTGAATACACTTCACTCTTCTTGCTTAAATCCTTCCTAAAAATTTTCACAGGCAGTAATATCTAAAATGAAGTTCCTCGTAACAGGTTACTAGTGTCCTGAGACCATTTTCTTTCATATCTAATATGCTTGGCAGTTTCTATAATTTCTTTCATTAATGGAATTGCAAGCTTGTAGAGTCTGCCCTCTTATTTGCATGTAGACACTGTACAAAAAAGTGATATTCATGAATGGTTCTTGACACAATGCTCTTTTATAAATAAGTATCAATTTTCTTCATAAAAATAAAATGCAAAAAATTGCTGTTATTTACAACTACTATATTTATGACCTTTAGCAACCATCTAAAAATGTTAAATATATCTTTGACATCTGAATTTAGTAACTTGAGATCAAACTAATGTTTTTTAATGTCTTACTGCTTGTCACCAAATTGGTGTGGGATGACAACAGCTTCTTAATGACTTCTCCAGGATTTTTGCTTGTGCACAAAAACCTAGCCAGCAGTAAAGGAATCTAGTTTTAAATAATTATATAACATCACAATATTTGATTTAATACCTTAGAGAAAATTCACTTTTCACTTTCAAAATTGCAGGTTATTTGTGAGGCAAAAAAGCTAAATACAATAGTTGGCTAATGGAATATAATAAAACTTCCCCTTAATGTGCATTGCTGTGCATTTTCAACAAGATTATGAACAACAGCGGTGTAATCTGATATTAATATGTATGAATTAATCAAAAAATGCATTGTCATATTAATGATTTAAGGAGTTGTTTGCTGAGCCTGATCAATGTATTGATTTAAACATGTGGGAATATTCCTATTACTTAGGCATCATTCTTTTGTTATATCAAGAATTGTAATTTCAATGGAGAAAAGCACAATAGAAGATTGATTGTCTGTTTTTGTCAAGGAGATGAATAGTTGTAGAACACAAACATAAAAAATGAAAGTAATGTTATATAAACTGTCCCTTGAATCTTTGCTTATTTTTGTGTATTGTTTGCAGACTGTGACATAGTCTAATACAACATAGAATAGTAATAAGGCATTTTGCTGAAGTAAAATTACTTTCCTCACCAATGAAACCAGCCTTTCAAAACATCAGAGTACTGGCCTGCATGTTACATATAAAATGTGCAATTTAATCTATGCCAAAAGCAGAGTAATAGAAAGTTTGCATAACTATTATCATAGTATCAAATTAGTAAGAAGTTGATAAAAGATGACGAATTTTATTTAAGACATAATGGAAGAGCTGGTCACAAGCAACACAAATTAATTAATATTACATTTAATTTTGGACAGCTGGTGGAAAAAAAATATTTTCCTTAATTGCCCGTTATTTGTGAATGAAGCCAAATTTTCAGTACTTTTGTTTTGCTTCGGTATTTTTAAAACTTAATATGAATCAAACTGCTGTGTTAGAACTGACAGCAATGAAGAAAATAATGAAAAGTTATTGTTGTGTCTCTGACATACACACACTAAATGATACAAGTCTGTGAGCAAACCCTGTCCAATGGATTCAAAGTGTGGTTTATAACAGACATAAGTATTCTATGTTCAAAAGGTTTTTAATAGTTGAATTTCTAATAAAACAATGCAATTTTCAAAAAATGTCTCAGAATTAGTATTATTAATAATGCCTTCTTGGTTTAAATAGAGATTTTTCTAAGTTTACTGTAGGAATCCATTGTATTTCATTAATTATGAGGTTATTTTACTAAGGTTGATTTAGAAACAATATTACAGAAGCTGTGAAGAAAAAAAAAGAAAAAGAAAATCAGATAAAACTAACAGTCTGCTTTTTTGTCCCTATGAGTCACTGCTACTCTATTCACTTGAAGACAGAAGACTTACTTCTAGATACAGCTATCACCTGGTGTTTGTTAAATTGCTGTGAAATTCTTGTAACAGCTGTTTGTTCCTGAGGAAACATTCACTTCATATTGCTGCAATAAACTGATCATTGCCAATTAAATGCCCATTAATTGTGTAAGCAAGGATTACTGCCAGATGTTTACATTAGGAAGAAAAATATCCTTTGCTATTTATTTTTCACTTATAACCATCCCCTTACATGTAGATATTTACATGAAATTGTTTTGTTTTTTAACTATTCCACAAATGTGGGTTGTAGAGCTAATAAAATACACAGTCTCCTTGGAATTTATTTAGAAGTATACCTATATATTTTAACACACATAAGTAAATTAGAATGTTTTATTTCAAACTGAAAATTGTGTACTATACGCAGTTTTCTATTAAATTTATTCCTAATGCTTATTGACAGATTTCCAAAACAATTAATTTACTCCTACTGGAAAAGAGGTTTTTCAAGAAATGTCCAAACACAACGGCCCACCACCCCTCACCAACAGGTAAACTCAAATTTTGAAAGAAAACCTTGATGATGAGCTCTATCAGGAATGGCTTGTAAGGGTTTATCTTATTGTCTGAATGATTAGAAGAGTTTCAAACAAAGGCTGCCAGTAGGCTGCAGGACCATGTTTCCAGAAAAAAAGCTTTAGAAAGCAAGGATGCAATTCCAAGTATGTAATTTTCTTAACCAGTGTTCACAAATCATATAATCACAGAACCCCAAAGTAATTTGTGCTGGAAGGGACCTTTAAAGACCATCTTACCTAACTCTCCCGACATGTGCAGAGATACCTTCCACCAGTTTACATTGTTGATGGCTGTGTTCAACCTGTCCCTGAACAATTTCAATGATGGGCCAACAGCAACCTGTTCCAGTGTCCTACTACTCTCATTGTAAATATTTCTTCCTTATATCTAATCTAAGTCATATATGGAGAAACATAGATTCCAGCCCTCTGAGTATCTTCACCTCCTCTGGATCTCCAACAGCAGCTACACATCTTTATTGTGCTGAGGACCCCAGAGCTGGATGCAGTTCTCCAGGTGGAATCTCACAAGAGTGGAGAGGAGGGGCAAAATACTGTCCCTCAGTCTTCTGGCCACAGTTCTTTTGATGCAGTCCAGGGCATAGCAGACTTTTCAGACTGACAGGGCACATCACCAGGTCACATCCACCTTTTTGTCCACCAATACCCGCAAGTCCGCCTATTCAAGGCTGCTCTTGATCTGTTCATCCTCCAGCCTATATGGATACTGGGGGTTGCGCCAACCCAAGTGCAAGACACGTGGGTTCACATGGGCCCACTCCTTAAGCTCACTTAACTTAAGTTCATTGACCTTAAGGTCACACTGAACGTCATCCGTTCTCTCAAGCATATCATCTGATCACTCGTCTTGGTGTCACTTGTAAGTAATTTTATTGAACAAGTCATTACCTGCATTCTTAGTCATACATATACAAAAGTAACCAAAAAACACCCCTTGAAATATGTACTTTATAGCATACAGTCATCATATTGTGAATTAAATTTTTGAAATTCCATCAACAAGGCCATTGAACAAAAATTCAAAACTAGTAGATAAAACAGCCAAATTAAAACCTTGTTAAAACAGAGCCAAAAATTTATACCCACTTACAACTATCAGAATTAGACTAAATTATTTATGCTTACCAAACTGTGCATAATAAAGCCTGGCTAGAGAGGCAGTCCACCAATTCAAGGAAGTTAGCTCAAAATGAAATTTCACAAAAGCACTGAGACAAAAAGGATTCACCATTCTGACACATTGTTAAATTTATCCAAATATTGTGTATTACTTCGCAATATCCCAAATCCCAGATAATATGCTATCATAATTCATAATATCCACAATAATAATGTAATTAATAATATCCACACTCCAGACTGGAAACAGCATTAAGATTAAGATATTTCTGAGAAGTACTATGAGAAGCAGGAAAACCTTTGGCATTATATGGGTGAGGTGAATCTATCCTATCTCCTCAGGCAAAAAAATGCATTCTGCCTTCACCTACTTAAACATGAATTACCTGTGGTAC
>NW_008662535.1:10677-11179 GCF_000695815.1 Acanthisitta chloris
TACTGACAGTCTGTAGTTGTAAACAGAAAATGACATGATTTTCTGCTGAAATACTTCTGGAATCATTTCTTACCCAAAATTTATTTAATATTAATAGAGTAAACCTGAATTTTTTGTTCATAAAAATTATTAAATTGTGATTTTCTTTCTAGTTTAAATTAGAGTGACATGATCAAATTCATTTAGCAGTCATGCAAATACAAACTAATTCTGTAGTTGTAAACAGAAAATGACATGATTTTCTGCTGAAATACTTCTGGAATCATTTCTTACCCAAAATTTATTTAATATTAATAGAGTAAACCTGAATTTTTTGTTCATAAAAATTATTAAATTGTGATTTTCTTTCTAGTTTAAATTAGAGTGACATGATCAAATTCATTTAGCAGTCATGCAAATACAAACTAATGAAAACACTCAAACTACCTTGCCAGGGGTAGGGAGTGTTTTAGTTTCTTTCTATATTCTAAAGCACTGTATATTATATTACTGTATGCCCAGA
>NW_008662536.1:0-252 GCF_000695815.1 Acanthisitta chloris
GGGGGGGATTAAAAGGGGTTTGGGGGGGATTAGAGGAGTTTGGGGTGATTAAAAGGGTTTGGAGGGTCCTGAGGAGGTTTTGGGCTTCAAATTTGGGCCATTTTGGACTGATTTGGGGTAGTTTTGGGGTAAATTTTGACATATTTCTGTCCAGTACATCAAGGTGGAGCTCAGGAAATATTTCTGGCCAGTTTTGGGTTTATTTTGAACCTTTTTGGGTCATTTTTTCCCCAGAAGGCTGAGGTGGATCTC
>NW_008662536.1:300-594 GCF_000695815.1 Acanthisitta chloris
GGATTTTAGGTTGATTTTGGGCAGTTTTGGATCAATTTCGAGCTGATTTTGAGCCATTTTTGGTCCATTTTCCCCCCAGGAGACCAAGATGGAGTTTAGGAGATATTTCTGGCCAATTTTGGGCTGATTTTGAGCCTTTTTGGGGCTAATTTTGGGTCATTTTGGGTCGATTCTCCCCCCAGGAGACCAAGATGGATCTCAGAAAATATTTCTGGCCAATTTTGGGCTGATTTTTAACCTTTTTGGGTCATTTTTTCCCCAGGAGGCTGAGGTGGAGCACTGCGTGGCCGAGGT
>NW_008662536.1:742-1045 GCF_000695815.1 Acanthisitta chloris
GGATCTCAGAAAATATTTCTGGTCTGATTTTTAACTCTTTTGGTTCATTTTTTCCTCAGGAGGCCGAGGTGGAGCACCGTGTGGCTGAGATGAAACGCGAAGGTTTCTGGTCCCTCCGTCGCCTTCCCAAGGTGCCTGAACCTGCTCGGCCCAAGGTGCACTGGGACTACCTGTGTGAGGAGATGCAGTGGTTGGCAGCAGATTTCGCCCAGGAGCGACGATGGAAGAGAGGAGTGGCCAGGAAGGTCTGTGGGGACATCTCCAGGGGGTTTGGGGGGGATCTCCATGGGGTTTGGAGGGATC
>NW_008662537.1:0-10739 GCF_000695815.1 Acanthisitta chloris
AGTAAAGTGAGGGCACTGTTTACAGTTTGGTGTCTCTTTTCATATCTGACTAATATCATCTAGGAGGAAATTGGAATGCTCATTGCTGGTCACGGTATCTCTTTTCATATGTGACTAATATCATCTAGAAGGAAATTGGAATGCTCATTGCTGGTCACAACATATTCTACATTGCGTCAATATGTCTAATTTTCATCACTGCTGACTAATATAACTGGAAGGAGCCCACAGCAGGTGAATGTCTCTGGAATAAGAGCACAGGAATTTAATATGAATTCATTTGCTGACATATAAAGCTCTAGATTATATTTATTCAGATTAAACTAATCTGGTTTTAGTTGCTAGCTGCAAACAGTTTGTAGGGAGGCTTGCTATATTTTTCCTAGTTCTAGTAGAACGTGATCATCTGAGGAGTTTGTGCTTTCAAGCTTCTTGCTGTCACCATTATTAATGCCATGTCCATTAAATGACATTAATGGGCAACCTCCATGTCCACTCAGTCCAGAACTGAGTGCATTGCCCACCAGTGTGTTCAGAGCATATGGATGAAAAGTTCATGTTCAGATTTTCTGACTTAACAGGCATTAAATATTATGGTAAGGCCTATTTTGCAGAAAGCTGTTACAGATTATTTTAGGAATTTGGGGATGGCCAAGGGGTCATTGGAACAACCCTTCAATAAAGTATCACTGTACATGTCTTAAATGTGTATCTACTTTACTGAGGTGAAACTTGTTTGATATTTGTTGATAGGCAAATAAATAGGTGAGACAAAGCACCACTTTATTACAAAGCACCACTTTATAAGTGTAAAAGAAAGGTCAAATTTTGAAATATCACAAGGCACCCACAAGACAGAAAATCACAGTGTAAATATGAAATTAATGGGAATATTATAAATATGCAATTTATGGGAAAATATGGCAAAAGCATGCAGTGGAGAACAGGAAAAGTTATGCTTAGACTAATAAATAGCTCAAAGATTAATAAGAAGTGTCCAATTTTCACTATTAGTTCTCCAAATCAGAGTATATTGTCCTAAAATAACAGAGGGTTTAATATAAAATTCCTTAGAATACTCTAATAATTTTATTTATCTTTTTAATTAGCATTTTTTATTCCCAGTAGCTGCCTCGGTGCAGATTCACAAATCTATTTAGACATCTAACTGCTGCCTATGGGTATTGTTTGCAATCAAATGTCTGCTTCTGTTTTCTTAAATAGTTCCATTCATACCTACACAAAATAGTTTCTCAGAGTCTATCCTAATGGGAGTTTGTAGCCTCTTAATGGGAGTTAGGTATCAAAATACTTATATCCCATCTACACAAAGTCTTAAAATCCTTAACAGGACCTTAAACAGGAAGATGGGGCCTCCCTTTGAGCTAAGTTAATTATTTTTTTGATAATAAATATAATCTTAATTTATCTCTGTACATTGAAATAATTGAAATTGAAAAGTAGGGAAAAAAATAAAACTATATCAGTTCTGTTTTAGTGAAAGAAAAGGAGGATATATCACGTTTTGGTTCCCCAAAGCCTTTAGTTACTTGTTTCTGATTTGTGCTGTGTATTGACATAACAAGCTTTGGATCTACATAAAAATATGAGTATAGAGACCTCCCTGCAGCATGGGGCTATTAATCCATTTGAAGCATACTTAATCTAGGGACACTCCATGAAGAAGGATTAAAAAAAATTATAAGTGTAAAATTCCTATTCATATATTGGTGAAAAAATAATAAAATGTTCAGGAAGTCAATTGTACTAAAACCAGTTTTAAGTACTCAGAACAGGAAACCATTTAGCGTGGATGTTAGATCTTTCTAATGACTGTCTAACTGGAAACAGGCTATCTTAATTCTCAGCCCCAAGCTATACAAATGGCCTTGCTTCCAGACTTCATTGCAATATTTATTGCAATTTGAATGGAAGACTTTTGACACCGTAGTAATAAAAATTACAGGGGACCACTTATCTGTGTTTGATATGAGACAGAGTGTAGACCTGGAAGTTCCAGTCTCCAGCAGGCTTTAACATTACCCTTTAATGGTCTTCATGGCCAAAGACCTCTCCAGTTCAAAAACAAGTGGTGGTCCAGTATTTCCTTCAAATATATAATTTTTCCTCCCTTCTGAAGGAAACCAAATGTGTGTTGTTCCTATTGATGGCCAGCATAAATAAGCAGGCAGTGAGTGCAGTTTGTTATTTCATTTTAAAAACATTTATGTATTTTTTTGCATGTTTTGTTACTTAGCCCCATAAAACATTACTAAATATTACAATGTGTTCTAAAAAAAAATGGAATTACAATTTCTCTTTCATTAGCTTTAGAGGTTCCTAAATTTGTGCTGGCTTTAGACATGGCCATAATACTCTCTCTTGCAAGTATGGTGAAATCTATCCAAATAAAAAGTAAAATTTAAAAATGAAAATAACAATTTTCTGACCCTAGCATTTTATTTTACATCTTCCAGTCAAGCCATATGTAAGACAAATTAATATATACATATATATTATTTTTTCTAGTTCAAGACAATACATCCATCTTCAGATGTATTTGTATAGCTATATACATGTGTTCTTTTTGTATGTATGTGCACAATGGCAATAGCAAAGAAGCAAGTTTTTAGGGATGAATAATTAGTGTAGGTTGCTACCTATAATTCTCTAAATCATGGCAAATTATTTCTGTTGTGCTAGTTTTAAGGAGTCAGAGACATCATAAACCAAGAGAATGTTGCTTTCAAAGCTCTCATACAGAGAATATTTTCAATTTTTATACCTATAGTGGTTTGCATATTATTTGTCTCACATTTGGCTAGAGATATATCTTTCCAAGATATCCTAAAATTTCCAAATTTTGACAAAATTGAAAAGCATGTTCCTTTGCTTTCAGATTCCTGAGTGTTATTTGGTAATTTATTGTGGACCACCTACAGGGCAGTTATTAAGGATCAGAGAGAGTGTAAAGTTCAGTACTACAGATACTTTGTAATTTTCAGACGAAACTGGTCTTTTTACAAGAGAATGTGATCAGGAAAACAACCACCACTTCTTTCACCATTATAGCTTTGAAATTTGTATTAATTTATTTTTTACAAGTGAAAAAATTAATTTTCTCAGATACCTTATCTACAGTTCCACCTATACTACAAATTCTGAAAGTTTTCTGCAAAGTAAATAGCTCTATTAAGTGTTCATGGGAATATTTTCATAACTAAAAATATTCTCATGTTTATAAACATGTACCAGAACTTACATGAAGTAATGTAGATGGTGAAGACATTATACTTCTTTATTCTTGTGTCATTCCTGATCATCAGTTCAAAGGATGATTTTGTTGTTCGAATTTACTTATATGAGAATTAGAGCAGCTGTGTGTCATTAAAACTATAAAAATAAGTTACTTATTTTGGCCTGTTGTGTATCCTGTTTGAAGTTGGGTTTACACTGACTAAGAGCAGAGGTGATATCTGCTCACTATTCTATGGACATCAGTGGTTACAATACTGAAAAGACAAAGGCTGCTCTAAGCAGTCTCTTATTCTGCTGCTCTAGGCTGTTCTTTTGGGCTACATTTGACTAATTGTCATACTGTCAAACCACAGTCTAATAGTTCTGGTAGTCTTTCTATGAAGAAAGGGTAGGGAAAAAGTCCCTGCTATTGAAGTAGATCAAAAATAACAAAACTTGAATAAATGATAATGTAAGAAGTGAAAACACCAATCTGATAATAGAAAGCAGTTAATTAGTTTTATTTAGTTTTGTTTTCTCTCATGGTTTTCTACTTCTCTCCATTACTCCATGTCTTTCAGATAAAGAGTTTAAGAAGATGTTTCTTGTACCCAGGCACTGTTAATGTTCAACAGGAGTTAATCGAGGACTAGTCATTCAATCAGTTGTGGAGAAATAGTTTGTTTGTGCCCAAACTCTAAAAACAATATACTTTCTGTTCATGTATGAATTCAAATTAGTTTTTCCTTCTTCAGATGTCCTATATTCATAACTACAAACTTGGTGAAGAGCATATGTGATCAATTTCTAGTTTAAGGCTGTAAGTCACCAGTGTATGTTCCACATATACATAAGCTAATAAATATTTACTCACTTATACAAATAGCTGTTAAATAACAGAGCTAGAACACTATCACTACCGGGGTGGTGAGGTTAAAAGTTTAACATTAAATTTTTTTGGGTGCATCAGATTAGCATCACAAAGTCTGGAGTTGTCAGACTTGGTGTTTGACATTGATCCATCTCAGGTTTATCCAAACACGTCTCATACTGATCAATAACACAGCAGTTGTATTTAGATAATTGAACAATGGAAACCAAATTATTTCATAGTTAATCTCTGAAGGGAACCCCTTGCTGTTTGTTTAGTCAAATTCCTGACTTAATTCTCATCTTAAAAACAAACTGGCTGGGCAGTTGATATTATATAAACTAGGCCTAGTCTATATTCCATAAGCATCTTTGGAAGCTTGTTATGCTTCATTTAGACTCTGAATGTTATGTTTACATATCCCAAATGTGCTGTTTTGCTGTTTCTAATTTTTAAGGCTACCACAAATGTCTTAACCTTACTTAACAAGTACTTTATTTAATCACTAAAGCTGAATTTTATTTCTGAATATAAGCAGCTCTTACGCAGTGTTTTTTTTAATAGATCTCAGACTGTTCTACAAAGGAAAGTACATATTCTTTTCTTCCATGTGGAGCAACTGAAGGGAGAGGAAGTGGTATTAAAGGAATTTGGGAGTAGAGCTGTGATCTAATTAATTCACATAGTTAAATTAGAAACTTTGAAATACTGTAGGAAGTTTAATTAGTGGCAAGAAATGCTCTTTAAAGTAGGCATAAACAAGGTAGGTATTTCAACCAAGCTGAACGTGCTTACGATGCTTTTGCTAGACCCAGTGCATGGCATCAATTGTAGGCAAGCTCTGGAATTTCTAAGGTTTAAATAAAGAGTCTATGTCACTGCAATTTTTAGTTTTAAGAGGAAATAAGGTCACATGATATCTGAAATAAAGAATCATGTTGTTCAGAAATAGGCAGGAAAGTCAACAATGTAGTTTTCCTTGAAATTAATCTACCAATATGGCTCGACTAGGATTTTAAAAATTAATATTCAAATTGCTCCATTTTGGAGGTCTTCTCATTCTCCTTTTCTCTAACGTGACTTGGAGAACCATTCAACAATTTGTCTCTAAAGAAATATTTTCCTCAAATTAATTAACAATTATTGTCTATCTTTTATTGTATTGGACATGTCTGTTATTACAGTAAGCAACAGGAATATTATATTTACTTGCTCCAAAGTTATATTTACTTGCTCCAAGATGCCTTTTACTTAATTGGTCAGCAGGATTAAAAACATTCTGATGTAGTGAATGCATTTAATGGCCTCACACCTCACTTCCCATAAAGCTGTGTTTCTATTCCTGTTCTGCATCCTTTTAAAGCACTCACCCAGCTGTTTACTGATGTAACCAATTAGACTACAAAAGGGGTGAGATTTCAGAAGCTGTTTGAGAATTACTGGCCCCTTTCAGATCTACAGCAAAGGAGGCTTATTTACAGTTTTAATTATGATTACTTTTATATGTTGCTTAAAAGCTTAGTTAACATAAATTTCACTTGCAGTAATTTATTTCAAGATGAGAGTTTAAGTGGAGCTCAGGATGTACATGGGTATTTTGCCTAGACTTGTGAAGTTCATTCACAGTAGCATTTGTCTTAATAAATAAATATGGAGATTCTCTCTCTAGCTGATATTGTCTATCTGGGAAGGTATCTTGTTAATGAAATAGTCAGTTGGGTGACATATCTAGGTTAGAGTTATTTAATTCCAGTTGATAATTTTAACTGTTTTTTCCTTTATGTCATTGATTACTGATTATCAACTTCTTGAAGTAAATGCACATGTCACTTATGTTAAAATCTTTCACTATATCTTCAAGCTATATCATATTTTTAAATGTATTAAGGTAGTAGAATGTGGTATCAATGTGATCTCTAACAAGTGAGTGAGGGAAACTCCATTCCCAAAAACCTGCAGTTTCTTCTCTCTAGGCTTTGCATTTATAAGAGGTTTTACCTTTGCCTAGTTCAGTCCCTTTCTTCAATTTTAGTAATAAAGTACTGTGAATTACCTGCTGGTTTATAGAATAAATATTATAACACCCTAACAAAACCTTCATGGTGCTTAGGTATCACTGCTGAGATAGAGTTGCTACTGTGTACCTTTCTTTAGGTACATTTATCATGAAATTGTCTAATCTTCCATATAAATTAGTTTTTTTCAGAGATTTCAGGTATATTTTTAGTAACGTATTTCCCTCCATGCTTTGCTATGCACAACTCAGGTATATCTCAGATTTTCAATGAAAAGTAATGGCTTTTCTTTGCTAAAACAGGAAAATAAAGCTCAGAAAAATCTCTCATACATGCAAACACCAGCAGAAATGGTTTAATAGCAGTGTTTTCCCATTGTTGTTTGTGTCTAAAATAAAACCTTAGTATTAATTACACTTAAGCTAACTCTAGGATTATATTCCAGAAGAATTTTAAGGACTAAGAGAAAAAAAACAATCTTTTCTAATAGCCTGGGAAAGTAAAGGAAATGCAGGTGATCCAGTGATCATATTTCACCAATTCATTGAAAGCTATTGAATATTGTAGTATGAATCAAACTGTTTTCTCTAAAGAGAATTTAGAATGAAATATGAACATTCAATTTTCTGTGCAAGCAAATGAACCTGAGATACTCTAAATTACATAATCTCTACACTTCCTGAACATTCTGCTTATTCATGGAATGTCATTGAGTCACAGGGGGGATAAAATAGGTAGTTTCATGCTGCAATAGGCTGTTTATTTGTTGAATTTTAACTGACGAATCCAATAAAAGATTTATAAAGTTTCATTAATAAAAGTAGGCCGTAAAGGGTACCTAGTTTTAGTCAGATGTTCAAAAAGTTCCTGATTTCTAAGCAAAGCTACTGTGCCTGCAGCAGTTCTTGTTATCACCTGTGCAGCCTTTTGGCAGTATGTGCAATATCAAAGGTATCTCCTTAGTTAAATTATATATTACTGGCATTGTCTTAAGTACCAGATTTGTTTTCAGCATGATTAGAATTGAGATTTTAGTAGTAACTTTCTGTGGAGCTCTGAGAAACAAACTGCAGGCAGAATGACATTAATCAATTACATATGTTTTTGCTAGTTACTATGAAGTATGTATTGTACTTGGACACTATGCTGCATCTTTGACTTGTGCTTCTCTGTGGTCTTGCTCCATGCATTGCATATGTATCATATCCTTTTCTTTCAGAAATGCAGAGTAAAACTAATGAGATAGAGTGAAAACACTTGGAATCTCAGCAAGAGTTTTGAAAGTGTATGTGTTTGTAAAAGATGTTGTTTGTGGTGGGTGCAAGGTGTGCAACATCTTTCTGATGTAGGAGAGGACTCTTAACTGTCTTCTGTCTGCAGAATTATTTCCTGTGGTTAGATGGCTCTAAATCACCATCTCTTCAATACTATTGCTTATACCAGGGACTTGAACATTCTCTGGCTATTTTTCAGGTCTGTCCTTCTCCAGATGTACCTTCTACCAAATTCAGTTGTGTGAAATCTGGTAATATTTCAGTGGTTAATTTGACTGAAATCCTGTATAGGCAAAACTGCCATTTAATAGGCTGTGATGTAGATATTGTCCTTTGCTTAGTCCCAATTTCTGAAAGTTTCTTAAAAGTTAACCTGACAGGTTCTAAGAATCTGTGTAGTGATCATCTTGAAGATGAAAGATCACTTTGACTTGTACTGTTTTATACAGCTTATTGTTGTCTTTTTTGTGCTTTTTGGTGGGATTTTTGTGTGTGTGTGTTTGTTGTTGTTGTTGTTTCCATTATTTTTTTTACTTCTATCATATGGTACAGGCCATTGTCGAGACAGGATGTTGTGTCTAGATGATATGGATTACAATCTTTGTTGTGATCTAGATTCTATACACTTTCCTTGTTGAGAGTATTAGAAGGTATTCTCCATGTGCCATTCATTGTATTTTTCCCATCAGATATCTATCAAGATTTGTATCAGTTTGTGTTATTCAGTTGTTAGTTTTAGGTGTCTCTAAGCCTGTGTTTGGAAGGTGTTGATAATATATTCATGCAGACACTTTGCTGCATTTTATTGCAGCACCAATCAAGATCATCACAATAATACTGTAGTAGCTCTTTCATGAACAAAATGGGGAGACAAGGCTGATTTTGTAAATAGAAATGTTTACTGTGAGTGAATCAATATTTTTAAACCTGTGAATAACTTCATGTTGTCTTAAGTCATATGTACTTAACTGCATATTGTGTCTGTACAATACGTCACCTTGGTAAACAGCCTCCTCTTTAAGAGAATTTTTCCCCAAGTTAGGTCATAAGCCAACAGTGTGGCATTTGAAAATGTGCCAAATTCAAAGAATAAATGTCATCTCTGATGTGATAGTTAAGGTCTGTCATGAAGCAGAAACCTGTAAGTAGCGATTCAGTTTCGTCTTTTCTTTTCATTCTCCAAACAGCCTCTGTTTCTACTGGCAGATTTAATGGTATGATTTACAGCTCTAAAAGACCTTTATCAGGGCCAGAAAAATGACAAACAATAAATATATGGAGCATTATGTTAACAGCCACCACACAATACCTTGTCAGTTACAGCTTGATAGTGATACATTTTAATTTTGTCTTTCATAAAAAGTCTTGGCGTGTGTGCCTCATTTGAACACAGACTTGGAAGTCAAGTGTGTCATCCAACCATGCAGTTTATCACCCTCTATATTTTTTGTCCTTTTCACTTAATGTCATCTCTATGGCAACAGGCATCGCCCTGGAAATAATTTTCAAAACAGCTTATTTGTTTGAGGGGGACTGACTGAAGTTCAAAGATGTTTGGTTTAGAGGAGCAGCTTTAGTTTATGTTTAATAATAATTCTGAAGAGTTTCATGTAAACAGTACCAAACTGGATACAGAGAGATTAGGAAGATATCCTTGTTAATATGCTTAATGTTTTTGCATGTTTCAGAAACTAACAGTAAGAAGAACAATTTGAACTTTGAACTTCCATTTACCCCAAAATACTTCTCCCTCCAAATAGACAAATGTATGAGCAGAACCTGGAGCTGTTGCATTTGTTCTTGCAGGGTATTCAAAGAGCTACAACTTACCTCAGAACAGAACAGACTTCAGTCTTCCTGGAATTCTGTGCATGGTCCCTGACCAGAAGTTTTCTAAAAGCTGAATACAGAAGAAGGATTTACAGTTTGGTCCATTTTACTTAAGAATGTACTTAGCATTTGTTTCAGTTGGTGTTACTTGTTTAAATTGGTATGGTTCTAAAGGTGTGTTTCAATAGAAACCAGTAATAAAAGTAATAGCAAAATTGAATATGGACAGCATCTGTTGGAATCTGCCAGTAGCCATATTTAGATGGCATGAGTTAGAATCCTAGCTAGATGATCCTAACAGTGCTTTGTAGTTGGCATAGATGAATAGTACACATAGAAGTTTTCTTAGGCTTTTGATTACCATGGATATTTAACTGAATGAACCCTAAAAGATTCTGTGCCTACAAAGATTTAGGGACCAAGGTGTATGCAAAAAAATAGCATGCAGAATATTTTGAAAGGAGATCTTTGCACTGCAGGTGCATAGTTCTAGCTAATAGGAGCCACCAATGTCCCATGCGCATATCTACATTTTGTAGCAAAGATAATTTCCTGAATTGTTCTAAGCCACAGACTGAGTTGGTGTGAAGGGTGAAGAGACCGTCAGGTTTTTAAATACCCTCTCTCCTAAAAGCTTCCTACTTTAAGTAGGGGCCTTAAGACAATTTTAAGATCAGATAAAATATGAATTCCACTTTGTTTCTCACTGTGAAGCAAAGTGAAATAGGAGTATAAAGCTTGGGGGATTTATTGTGAGTTTTGTTGTTTGTTTGTCTGCTTTTTTTACTGAAAAGGTAATTTTGCTAGTATAAAGCTCTTGGTTTAGCCAGCTCTGAACATAGAAATATATGTGATTTTTAGTGGAATTCTCTAAAAGAACAGATCAGTAATTATACAGGATTTTGTTACTGGTTTACTAAACATTTAGTTCACTTTAATGTAAATTACATAGTTTCCTCTCAGACTTTTCTAAATTGCGTGATGAGTGTAGTTGCATATATTATTCTTACTGGTTCAAGGGCCAGGCTAATTTATTTGTAAAACCTCTTCAAATAAGGAAATTCCATCTTAAGCATATAGGGTGGCTTTCTGTTTGCTTCAAGTCAAGTGTTGGTGAGCATATAACAGATTTGCTTTGTGTTTAGTCATTATGGAAAAGCCTTAATTTTTTTAAATCCCACTTCATTCACTGTGTTCCTTTGCATCTCAGAGCACAGTCCAATGTGAACAATGTTTGCCATCTGCAATTTAACACTAAAGTCTTGTAAAGTATCACATGTGAATAGTCATGGTTATGAGTACCTGAAGTCACTATTAAATCTGCCCTCAGACTTCTAAATGCTATATTAAAAGAAAAGAAATTTAAAAATACCCTGAGAAATGAAATGCCAATTTCATTATTGATAGCTGTTTGCAGACTGTAATAAGTAATTAAGTGGAAATTTCAAAAGGCTGACAGAACCTCGTGCATACATGTGTTTCTTTGGTGTTCTGCATTGAAAAAGGTTCAGC
>NW_008662537.1:10751-13487 GCF_000695815.1 Acanthisitta chloris
AATTCTTAGTGATGCTGCTCAAAGACTTAGAGGGGAGCCTGTAATTCTGCTCCCAGTACCCAGCAGGTAAGTGCTCACAAATGCACACACACATATCCATTTCTTAGCACCTGGTAAAGGGAACTTTCCTTCCAACCATACAGTGCATGAATGCAGGAAAAGAGCAGATGAAAGAAATTATAGCAACTTTCCACATCATCTGGGTTGATGGCAGTTCCCACTAGCAGCTTGCTGTGGAGAACTGCTGCAATAAGGGGATTATATGGAAAATGGACTAGTGAAAGATATGGGATAAAAAGCAACCCCAAGGGAAGACCTCCTTTTTGGTATTTTGCCATTACATTAACTAATGGAGTTTAGTGGTTTCCTTCCATCGCCGTAAACAGACACACACACATAAACACACATGTACATTCAGACTTCTAAAAGAGGAGGTGGAGAAGAAAGTTTTCTTTGCAATAATTCCAAGCATCTGGAAAAAAATATTGTTTGTTATAGCTCATGGGCTTATGATATTTAAATTAAAATAGATTTTCCTAAATAAAAATAGTCTTTATGACATATGGCTATTAAAATGGTGCCATTCTGTTTCTCGGCATTGTTAAAAAGTAATGTTTTTTAAATGTTTTATACCACCTTGGATTTTTGGCTGGTGTTCAACAGTGCTGAAACTTGCCATTCAGAAATTTAAAAAAAAAAAAAAAGCAGCAGCATAGATAGTAAGGGATCTCCATAGCCCAATTACAGCTTCTTAGTATTCCCACTTTGAGGGTTTTCCTATTTCCTTTATAATTACTTAGAAGCTTAGAAGCATACAAATTTGAACTCAGTAATTAAAAAAAAAAAAAAAAAAGAAATATAAAAATCAGCAACTTGTGAATGATGGCAGGGAATTTTCTTGGTGATGTCAACTCTTGTTAAAATTGAGCAGATTGTTTCCACAGCAAACATCTAACAAAGCAGAAATCCAGGTGCTTTCCTGCTTCTCACACACCTCTGCTTTTTTGCTTCAAAGTTTGATTTTATTTTCTCTTGAAAAACTGATTATTGGTTAATTAATTTGCGATATAGGCACTCTAACCTTGTTGCACACTGGAGAAGAGTATAGTAAATAAAAATAATTCTATGAGATTTTGTGTCCCTGGAAATGACACAATGTGATACCAATGTAGACTAAATAATGAACATAACTTCTTCCAATGCTTTCAGGACCAGAGGTTCAGATGGACTGAATATCTGATGTTCCCACAGGTTTTAACAAGTGTTGAATGCAAAGCACTTCTGTTAAACTAATGCAGATTTTACCCTTTTGTATTAAGCAAATTCTTTCTATTTAAAGCACTCCTGTTAAACTAATGCAGATTTTACACTTTTGTATTAAGCAAATTCTTTCTATTCCTATTTGAAGTTTGGTTTTATGATGCTAGGGCACAACTAAGGACTCTAGGACACTGTAATGCTTCTTTTGAGATGCTAGGGCACAGCTAAGGACTCTAGGACACTGTAATGCTTGTGAAATCTCATGTTGTTAGAATAAGGCAGAAAAAAAGAATGGTTATTAGGATCCTCTTTCATTTAACTTATCAAAGAACTTCCTTTCCTAATGAAGGTTTATCAGTTCATTCATTTCACAAAATAGAACCCATACCTGAACTCACCTGGTTTTTAGGACAGTATTCTAAAGCACTGAAAAGTGACCAGGTGACCTAAAGCTTTGCATTATAGGGGAGATATTTTGGATTGTGTGAGAACCAAGTGCCATGGAACAAACCTCAGAGACAGAGAAGTTGTTATATTCTGCCTTTATTCAGGCAGATGTAGGATCAGGTAAAGGGACAAACTGAGATTTTGGCCAAATATAGCCCTGGGAAAGCTCTCTCTTGACCTGACAGGTAATGTGGAAGAATTTCTCAGGCACGGATTTTGGCAGGCATATTGGTCCATATGAAATCTCATGTTCATTCAAATGGATTTCTAATAAATTTTTACACTGCACCTGCCTTTCTGCTTCTTCAATGTGGAAAACCATTTTAAGAACTTAAAGCAGGTTGGTCTTCAAAGCTAATTATTAGCACTCTGCCCTGAGCATTGTAATTAGAGTTTGCGATGGACAGGTGATTTTGAAAACTAATCCCAAAAACTGCCTCTGGCAAATTTTCATGGAGTCTTTGATATCTTCTGGAAGTGTGAGTGCAAACAGATCTGTTCTTCAATTTTGCAACTGCAGAATGTGATGGCTGCAATTGCCTGAACAGAAAGCAATGCACAAAACTGTACCAGTGCTGTGGTTTACAGGGAAGTTGGGACACGGCCATGCTGAAGAGGTAGACAGAAGTGTTTGATCAGTGGTGAAAATTGCAAAGAGGAAAGTCTCAGCTTGTACTTTTACCTTTCTTTTTTTGGAGACACTGCTTTGTGCACTGTACAAAATCAAAGAGAAACAACACTAAGCTTGAACTGCATCAGAGAAGAGCCTGGCAGAGAGAGGAAAGGGGAGAATATAATGGGCTTCAGAATAATGCCCCTTTTTCCAACCTGTCAGAGAGAGGAAAGGGGAGAATATAATAGGCTTCAGAATAATGCCCCTTTTTCCAAGGGAGCAGGTTCAAAACGTGAACTGTTGATGAGGAATTTAGGAAAATTAAAAAGTTTGGAATCTTGGTGGTAAACAGAGGTCTGCAAAAACAATTTCCACTTTTCCTGCTTTTTTTTTTTTAATCATCTCTTTCTTTTCTG
>NW_008662537.1:13526-16713 GCF_000695815.1 Acanthisitta chloris
GTCATTTGAATGGATTTGGAATTTTGAAATTTGCTCACTTTTGTTGCAGTGCATTTTCCATTAGTTTTAAAAGCTGCTTAGGTTCACTGGAGAACATATATACAATGTGAGATGAATATTACCTAGAAAAAAAAAAAAAAAAGGAGTGGGAGGTACATGGTGTTTTTCTAAGTGACTACAAGTATATCCTAACCTAAACCAGTTTACATTGTAGGTTAAAAAAAATTGCTGGTCATACAGGGAAATGAGATTTCACACTTAAAACTCTGTTTTTAAGATTAACATCATTTTCTAGAGCAAGTAAGACACAGCATTCATTGTATTTTTGAACTCTTAATTGTAGAACTTTTTTTATTTTAGCCTCACTTGCTGTAGGAGCTATTTTCATACAGAATCACAGTCATCTGGAAGTAAGCAGAGTTCTTTAAATAGCATGTGTCTTGGATCGAGCCATTCAAGTAGTTAGCTGTGGGTTTGTTCACAATGAGGTCAAATAGTAATTTATTATATTTTTAACTTAATAATTTGTTCCCCTTAAACAAAGCAACCTGTATTTTCATGAAACAGTGTTAATAAAGCACCATTTTTCCTTCATTGGAAAATGATAGCTTCTTGAAAATATGGCATGCATCAGGGATAGCAACGGTGGGAAAATAGATATTTGTTTACATAAATATGCTGTAGAAATCAAGAAATTTGGTTTACATTGGCAGAAAAAAATTGCTTTTTAAAAATGCTATGAAGTAAATATTCCTTCCTTAATTAACCCTAATTTGAAGTTAGTTACTAATATTGGGCTTGTACACAGGCTTCTACTTCTTTTTCACTCTTACAGCATTATGTCAACATGGCCTATTGATGAAAATTGCTTCATTGGTAAAAACATTCCATGCATCTCCTGTTACTCCAGTTTATATTAATACTGATATTATGCTTTGTTGAAAGAGCAAAACAGAAATAACAATAACAAATTGTTCTATTAATGCCTTAAACCTCCAAAAGTATTAGGATTATAAATTCAGTCAGGTGAAAAGGCTAATCAAACATTCCTATATAAGAGACTGGGCCCTGTTTTAGCAGATGCTTAGGGTTTGTTTGTTTTGGGGTTTGTTTGTAATTGCAACATTATAGTGTTGCTAAATAATTTTTCAAGTATTTTGTGTCAAAGTCTGTTTGAGCCTGAATCTGTAACCAACCTGGGTTAGTTTATAACATCTGTATTAGTGCATCCATTAGTATTTTACAGCTAAGGACCTGGTTGTGGTCGTATGACCAAGGACATCACTATATTATATGTGGAAATTAAGTTTTTAGTAAAGAACTATACTTGGACATCTGCTTTCATTAAAAAGAAAACTAATTAGCCTGTTCAGAGAGATTATAACTTGATGAATAGTTAGTTTACAAGATTTCTGTTGCACAGAATGGTCTTTACTTGCTTCTAGCATATGACATGTGAGTACTTGTTCCCTCTGTGTGCACATGTTAAAAGAACCTTGGCATAAAATAGAATATCCAGACATTTTCACAGAACAAGCTACAGGCCATTTGTGTGTGTGAACAAAACTTCATTACACAGCTCCAAGAAAAACATACATTTGCGTAAATTTAAGTCATAGAAACAGATTTACACTAATGTCTTAATTCTCCTCTAAGTCCAAGCTGCTTTGCAGAGCTTTGCTTCCTAATGTTGCTGTAACTGAGTGATGAAAACAATTTCCCTCCCACTCTACACAGGGAAGAGCAGTTCTGTGCTTAATGCACACGGTGATGGCACAGGCAGCACAATTGCTGGGAGAGGCTGTGGGGAGAGCCTTCCTGCACCTCAGCCTGCTGTAATGGTACTGTGATCCATGCCTACACTACTATGCACTGGGAACTATCCCAGATTTGTGGGCAAAGTAGTGAACAATGAAGGCATCTTCCTGCATTTCTTGTTTCCTTTCTCGTTGAGCTGTGTTTAACTTTGCATAATGAGTGGGTCTGGGAAGTGCTGGGCAGATGTAGATGACAAAATATCTTTTATTTTAAAGACATTAATTTTTCTCTCCATCACAATAAAATCAAAGCTAAATTCCACATCTTCTAGTAGAGCTGAGGAGTGGGGGAAGGCAAAGCATTCTCGTGACTTAATTGTTTGTGCTTTCCCTGGATTTTGCTCAGCAGTAATACTGCTGAAATATTGTGCAAGAATTTAGTTTGTCTTTAGATTGACTTCTGACAATCCTGAGCAGTTGTAGTTCAGCAAACTGCATGATAAAAGACCATGAAAAAGCTGTCCCTGTGACCATTTTTTTCCTTTTGTTTATTTCCATCTGTAAAACAAAATGTGCAAAATTGCATCAGAATATTATTTCATAATCTAGTGTTCTGGTTGTAACCTTCCTGTTTGTTTCGTGGTTTTCGTTGTTTAATTCCCTGCAGTGAAACATCATTAACCTAAAGACTTTGAGATCCCATGAATGTTTGGACTCGTGGAAGTTTCTGTGACTGCAGTATCACTATTAATAGTGGAAGTTTGGAATATTTTTCAGATAAACAAGTGTCATTTAAGTGTTTTGATCTAAAACAAAGTAAATCAAAGTGCGAAGCTGCAGATGTAGTAACAGATTTGTATTCAGCCATGAAAACTTTTCGATGAAAGGAGCATCCAGAACAGGACAGGATATTTCTAGTGCACATGTCTTAGCAAGTTCCTCTAGCAGTAGTGAAAGAGGAAAAAAATTACTCTTTGTCAATGTAGCTGTAGGAACTGTTTTAGCAGCCTCTGTATAGTAAAAGGAGATGCTTTCCCAAGATGAGTTTTAGCTCATGTTTAAGCTATAGAGCTTAAAGACAATTTGAGTTAGTCCTGAGTTACTAGTGCTAGAGTGAGAACAAATTGTTGGTCAGTAGTAATTTTGGAAGGCTGTATGTTCTGTAAGAGTTGATCTAAGAATATCCTTTACTTTGAACTGTTAGTTTGCTTTTACTTTGTACTGTTAGACACTTTGATTTTTGAAATGTTGTAGCATGCATAGTTTAAATATGAATCAATATTCAAGTTGTTAGAGTCTTTCTATGTTTGAGGATGAATGTATGTTTGGGGAAAAAATAAAAGTAAACAACAGCAATCATTTTAATGCAGTTTTTTTAAAGGGCTAAACTCCCTGTCATATGCTCCTGCCAAGAGTTACAAAACTAAAAC
>NW_008662538.1:0-474 GCF_000695815.1 Acanthisitta chloris
GTTAGATGGATATTTCCAAGGTTGGGGATAAGTGAACTGGAAAAACTACAGTGAATATTTCAGAGTTAAGAGAAAATTCAAATTGAGACAACGGACGCTACTAGAGCTTTGCAGATTGAAGTATCCAGCCTCTCAAAAGTAGTTTTACAAAACTCAATGGCCCTGGATATGGTATTAGCTTCCCACGGCGGAGTATGTGCCATGATTAATACTAGCTGCTGCACATACATAGATCAAAGAGGTAGAATAGATACAGAACATAAACATATGGGAAAGGACCAAGATATTCCACACAATTAGTCAAAGTGATACCTCTTGGGGATTTGGAGAAGTATGGAACAAATTGACTGGATGGCTTCTTCACTTGCAGTGGCTGAAACAATTGTTTGTGGGTTTGGTTGTAATCATAGGATTATTGATTCTGTTATGTGTGGTTTTTCGGTGTTATGTTTGGTGTTGCATGCGATCAACTAA
>NW_008662539.1:0-389 GCF_000695815.1 Acanthisitta chloris
AAACCCCCACAAGAAGCCAAATGGATATACCTTTGGCTTTTGCTTAGGATAACTGTTCTAACCCAAACTGTTCTGTGATTGTATTAAAACACTTTAAATGCTTTGGAAGATTCAGCCTGAAATGGAATCATTGCCTTGGTTAAATTCCCAAATTTATGGGTTTCAGGGCACTTCTAACACTGCCAGGCTGTGTGACAGGTTGGTACACAAACCAGTGCAGATACTGAATAGGTACATAAACCAAACAGATCAATTAGGTTGTAAATCAGTTAGTTCTATACAAGTAAGTTAAATATTTTCCATCAAATAGCTCAAAAACAACTGCTGTTAGATGGCATCTAGGTCCTGTCCCACCTGTTCTGTCCTTGCCCTACCTATTCCTGTCCTAC
>NW_008662539.1:565-1005 GCF_000695815.1 Acanthisitta chloris
TCCCCTGCCCCACCTATCCCTGTCCCAGCTGTCCCTGCCCCACCTATTCTGTCCCAACTGTCTCACCTGTCCCTCTCCTTGTCCCAGCTCTCCCTGTTCCACCTGTCCCTATCTCTGTTTCGTTCATGCCTGTCCCACCTCTCCCTGTCCCACCTCTCCGTTCCCACCTATTCTGTCCCAGCTGTTCATGTCCTTGTCCCACCTGTCCCTGTACCACCTGTTCCTGTCCCATCTCTCCTGTCCCACCTATTCTGTTCCAACTGTCTCACCTGTCCCTGTCCCACCTGTTCATGTCCTTGTCCCACCTGTCCCTGTTTCATTCGTCCCTGTCCCTATCTGTTTCACTCATCCCTGTCCCACCTATTCTGTCCCAGCTGTCCATGTCCTTGTCTCACCTATCTCTGTCCCAGCTGTCCCTGTCCCACCTATTCCTGTCCCAT
>NW_008662540.1:0-244 GCF_000695815.1 Acanthisitta chloris
CTGGAGTGGGACAGCTTGGAGAATGAGGGGTGGGCCGTGGATGTTTTCGTCTTGATGCCTGTCCTGGATAAGGGTCCCAGTGGTGGCCCTGGGGAACAGCTGTCTCCTCTCCCAGGGAGCTTGGGGTCCCAGCAGGACCCTCAGGCTGTGGCACAGACTGTTTGTGCACAGCCCGAGAGCTAAGGGACAGAGTTCTGATTGCCCCGAGGGCGCAGAGGCGTCGAACAGCTTGTTTGGTCCCACT
>NW_008662540.1:289-548 GCF_000695815.1 Acanthisitta chloris
CAGCTCAAGGCCATTCCCTCTAGTCCTCTCCCTGCAGCCCTGGCAGGATAGACATCCCCCACCTCTCTCCAACCCTGTCAGGGACTTGGAGAGAGCCATGAGGTCACCCCTGAGCTTCTGCTCAAGGACTAGAGTGAATGGCCTTAAGCTGAGACACGGCAGAGCCCTGTTAGGAGGAAGGTTTTTCCTGTTAGGGTGCTCAGGCACTGGGATATTGCCCAGAGAGGTGGTGGAGTCACCATCCCTGGAGGTGTTTGAG
>NW_008662540.1:602-974 GCF_000695815.1 Acanthisitta chloris
ACATGTTAATGGTTGGACTCTATAGCCTTAGAGGTCTCTTTCAGCCTTGATGGTGCTATGATCCTATGCTACCAAACTGCAACTTTCCGTGGATGGGAAGGGAGGAACACTCCTTTACTCACGAGGGCAAGTGAAACTGGAAGGAAGCACCTTCAGGGACCTGCGCTGCATACAGAACAGTGAGGTGCAGTGAGGCCTCTCCCTGCTGCTCCCCCAGCTTGTGTCCTGCTCCTGACTGGGGTACTCACCCTGGACAAAAAGCAGGCTGATTGCTGCACATAGCAGGGGTGTCATCACAAGAGGAGGTGTTAATGAGGGGCAGGCTGGGGGGCACCTTGCCAGGCCCACTCAACCCTGCAGCAGCACAGCTGG
>NW_008662540.1:1154-1686 GCF_000695815.1 Acanthisitta chloris
CGGGTTATCGTCCCCAGGGTGCCCCAAGTGCAGCCTGTGGCACAGCTGGGGAGACTGTGGTTCACATCAGTTTGTGCCCCTGGCCATGGCCAGTGCCTGGTGCCTGGTGCAGGCAGGAAAGGGCTGAGAGGGCAGATTTAAGTTGGGAACACGTGCTGGAGGCTGAACTGAGGCTTTCCCTCAGCATCATTTCACCCTACATTTGCTCACACAGCTCTCCACACTGAGACACCTGTGCCAGACACAATAGTGACAGTGAAGGCAGGGGGTGACACTGCCAATATCCCCAGTGCTGGTGGTATCAGGGGGTTTTGAGGTTCCTCTCCAGCCATGTGCCCAGAGCAGGACCATCCCCAGAGCTTGGCCACGGCAGCCCAGGGGTTGGGCCCGTGTCTCGGTCTGTCACTTTGGATTGTGGATGGAAGTTTTGGGCGTGGGAGGGAGGGGAGTGTGTGCCTGCCCAGCTCTCAGTTGGAATCATGGGCTGGGGGAGGGAGCAAAAGTCTGTATGGGTTGGAACTTTCTGGCTGTG
>NW_008662540.1:1914-4279 GCF_000695815.1 Acanthisitta chloris
AGCACAACATGGGGCAGGACCACAGCACAGCTGGCGAGGGCTGAGGGTCCTTGCACAGCTCAGGACCTTCCAGTGCAGGGCTAGCCTAGGCAGGGGCTGCTGCGGGTGACCTAGTCCAGGGGGGCTGAGGAGGGTGAGCCTGCTGTGTCCCACAGATTGATCAAGTGGAGGTCCTGTCCAGAATGAGCAAATACAGGAGGTGGAATTTAATTGCCTGCTGATCTGTGTTGCTTGTTGACCTGAGCTGTGCAAAGGCAGTTTGTAATTATTGCTTAGCACTTGTAAGATGTGGATTTAGGATGTGATTTTGTTTGTCTGGGAAATATTAGAGACCTCTGCTGTATAAATATTTAACTTCTTGCTGAAAGGTGGTAATGAGCGGAGCCAGTGACTCCAGTTTGCCAGGCAGGGAGGTCTCAGGTGCACAGGGGCTGCAAGAGGCAGAGCTGCTCCCTCTGGTCACCTCCTACAGCTGCAGGTACTTCCCCTCATCCCTGCAGGGCATTATGCTCAGGAGCGACATCCACCACTGCTAGGGTTCAGGAAGGGTCTGTGAGGGGTGCCCTGGAGGGGCCGTGGGAGGTTCAGAGGAGATGTTAGGAGAAATGTGTTCCCTGTGAGGGTGTTCAGGCACTGGAATAGTGCCCAGGGAGGTGGTGGGGTCACCATGGAGACACCCAGCACAGTCCCACAGCAACAGGGTGAGCCTGGAGTCCCACATGGTGACCAATGCCCACACAGGCTGCACCTCAACCAGCAGCAAGACTGGACTGGGACTGCCACTGCAGCCTCCTCAGCATCGTTCTTGGACCATGAGGGGCTTCTCAGCAGCCTCTGGTGTCCTTTCTCCAGAGATGTGTGGGGAAGCTCTGACATCAGACCAACCTCAGTGGCACCTCACTAAATGACAAATAGCTGTGCAAACACTCAATGTCTCCCACTCCCACTGAATGGCTGCTGGGGCAATGTATGACTGAGCAGGTCCTTGGAGGATACACACTCCTGGCTGTGCTCTGGACAAACCTCTCACCCCTGCGGCCTACAGCAGTTTCTCTAGGAGTCACTCGCTTTGGAACTGCTGTCAGTGAGTGTCTGCGTCCGTGTCTGTGCTGGAAGGGTCAGGGACAGACACCGTGTCCTGTGCAGATCCATGACCAAAAACATAGTGCTGTAGCAGTGGCCAGCAGGGTCCTGGGTCGAGGTAGACCTGAGGGGAACTTCCTCTGCTCAGCATATGAGGTGCCATGTCCAGCTCTGGGCTCCCCAGTCCCAGCCACATGGACACAGTGGGGAGCCCAGTGAAGATGCTGGAGGGACCAGAGCATCACTCCTGCAAGGAATGGCAGGGGAAACTGGCTCAGCCTGGAGCAGAAGACTCAGGGGCACCTTATCCATGCCTACGAACACCTGAAGCGAAGGTGCCCAAGGACAGGCCAGAGGCTCCTTCTGAACTTTGGGAAGATGCTTCCCTGTGCAACTGTGAGTTCCTGTGATGAGAGACACTCCAAAGTCACCTGGACACAGCCCTGGACAGGTGGCTCTGAGTGGTCCTGCTTGAGCAGGAAGGGGACCTGGACAAAGTTGTTCCTTCCAACCTCAGCCATTCTTCCTGATCACCTGGAGCACCCAACCCCTGCAGCAGTAGTTTTCCTCTCCCCATACACAGGATTATCTGTGTCACTGCCAATGACAGGTGTGAATAGGCCATTCAGGTGTGCAAGGAGATACCCTCAAACCACAAGACGATGGACCAAACCCAAAATACCATCTGAAGCAAAGACACCTCAGAGGCAGTTGCTCTTGACATTCCAAGCTTCACAACCCGTTTTCCTCCTGGTGATTCTCAGCCTCTCACCAGCCCCCAACTCCTACAACCTTACTAAGGAAACACCTGTCCTGAGGCTCATAGCCCAGGAGAGTGAGATCGCCGGGAAAGCAGCCCAAAGCTTCTCTGCCAGTGACTGGGACTTCAGAGCTGTGGACTCACTCTCATCACCCTGCCCAAAGGTGACACCAGAAAGAAATACTTGTTTCAGCATTATTTGCCCTTGATAACTTGTGTGGTAAAAGCCTTGGACTCTCTGCCTTGAAGCTTGCTGAGACACTGGCTGGCTGGAGCTGGGCTGAAAACGCAGAAAGTAACAACTCACCATAAACACTTAACTGCAGCAACTTTCCTAGGAGATAAGGGAACTCCACTACAAATCTCTAGCTGAGATAACAACCACCATAAAGTTCTAGCTGCCAAGGGCATCTTGGCCTGGCTCAAGCAGAGTGTGGCAGCAGGACTAGGGCAGGGATCATCCCCCTGGACTCGGCACTGGGGAGGTCACAGCTCAGTGCTGTGCTCAGCTTTGGGCACTCA
>NW_008662540.1:4418-5639 GCF_000695815.1 Acanthisitta chloris
AGGGTTGGAGAGAGGTGGGGGATGTCTGTCCTACCATAGCTGCAAGGAGAGAACTAGAGGGAATGGCCTTGAACTGAGCCAGGGCAGAGTGAGATTGGATATTAGGAGAAATGTTTTCCCTGTGAGGGTGTTCAGGCACTGGGATATTGCCCAGGGAGTTGGTGGAGCCACCATCCCTGGAGGAGCTTCAGAGCTGTCTGGATGTAGCACTGGAAAATATGGTTTAGGGGTTCCAGCAGTGACGGGTTAAGGGTTGGACTCGATCCGAGAGGTCTCCTCCAGCATTGATGATTCCGTGAAATCTTACTTACTTCTCTACTCCCTTTTCCCTGTTTCTGGCTCTCCTATCACACTCCCCACACCTCCCACCGTGGAGACAATGTATTTAGAAAAGAATGGACACGATGTGAAACAGCCATTTGGGGAGATGGACTAAACACGTGCAAGGTTGGGAGGTGCATGCCGAGCACCAACAGAGGATGAAAACAGACTCTGCAAGGAAAAGATAAAGGGAGCAGAAGAACAGAAACAACTGCAAAGGGAAGACTGAGCCGGACTATTATCCAACCTATCACATAGTTACTAGTGACACGTGAACATAGATATTTAACCTATTATTTAGCTTTTAGAGGCACATGAACAAAGGCTTTATACAATCATTATATGAATCACACGATGTGAAACAGCCATTTGGGGAGATGGACTAAACACGTGCAAGGTTGGGAGGTGCATGCCGAGCACCAACAGAGGATGAAAACAGACTCTGCAAGGAAAAGATAAAGGGAGCAGAAGAACAGAAACAACTGCAAAGGGAAGACTGAGCCGGACTATTATCCAACCTATCACCTAGTCATTAGTGGCGCATGAACAGAGATATTTAACCTATCATTTAGCTCTTAGAGGCACATGAATAAAGGCTTTATCCAATCATTATATGCGTGATTGCGTGCATGGAGAGAATCACTGTATATTACAGATAGCGAGACCGTAATAACGTGCTTCTGCTTGATTCACACTGGATCATATGGAGTCCATTTCCTTCGACAGTCCCCCCCTTTTTATCACCAGCAATAAAATCTCACTCACTGATACTATTTGACCTCGTTTGTGTCTTAATTCACACTGGGGGAACCAATCAAACCCTCCCGTCTTATCAGCCCAGGACAACCAGCTCCGAGTCTCAGAGCTCTCCCTGCCCCAGGCAGGTAGACAGGGTAGGGA
>NW_008662540.1:5659-7207 GCF_000695815.1 Acanthisitta chloris
TGCATCTTTACACCTCCAGAACACAGGATTACACTGACACTACAGAGACAAACATAGATGAAGCCAAGGAGATGTGTTTAAGTCACACCCTGCTTTGTCTTTCTCTGTTTCCCACCCTGCACCTGTAAGCAGGTCAAAGGGGCCATGAGGCAGCATGAGCCACAGGTGTCAGGCAGGACCAGCAAGCTCAGACTGTGCCCTCCTGCTCCAGCACCACCTCCACCCTCCCCTCAGACAGACTGGAAAAGAGAAGAGGTTTTATTACCATTTTTCCTGTGGATACAAAAAAAGCAGCATTGTAATGGGCAAACATCTGCTCCACCCCAGCCCTGGCTCCGGAAGTGTCAGGGCTGGTGCTGAATCCCCATGAGAGGCTGTGTCTCCTCTCAGACCACCTGAGCCTTCAGTCCATCTTCTTGCGCTTGCGCTGCCCCTGCGGCGCCTTCTGCTCGGGCAGGGGCAGGGACAGGGTGCCCAGACGGTGCTTCTGGTCGCTCTCCAGCCCTGGCACCCCCTTGGCCGTGCTCACCTTCAGCCTCAGGGCCTTGGCGATGTCCAGCATCCTGGGAAACACCGGAGGGACATGGTCAGCGAGGCCCTGGAGCCTCCTGTGCCTGGCACCACATGGATCCGCACCCTGCAGCCCTGGGAGAGGCCTGGAGGAGACTCCACCATGCAGGGACGACATGGGTACAGAGCTGGGAGTGCCAGAGCCCTCCTGGGCACAGAATGCTGCTGATTTATCCATCAGGGCTCAGTCTCACCCATCCTCTTCCCCACGGCATCCCAGCCCATTTCCAGCCCCAGGGCAGCACAAATCAAACCTGGGCACCAACTGCACAATCAACACAGCTGCCTGGAAAAGCTTAGTTCCAGGAAGAAAACTAAGGGAAAACCAGACAGAAACCAACAGCAAGCACTGCGGCAAACCCACTGGTACCCAACAAAGCAAAATCAGAACTGATTGCCCCAAGGCTGACAAGGGAGAGATGAAAGCCAAGGGATGACTGAGGGCTCTGATAAGGTCCAGTAACAACTGGGAGTTTGGGCCAGAAACCCCAATCCCAGTGAATCCCGTGGGATTAGGCACAGGCAGCAAAGCCCCAGCTGCAGCAGCAGCTGAGCTGCAGCCATGGGCTGACATCTGGCTGGGAAACGCAGGTCCCACACCTGCAGGTCCTTCCCCAGGCAATGACAGCCCTGCCTAGGAGCCAGGGAGGCTGCAGAGCTCTGCCAGGGCCTCCCAGCAGGATCTCAGCACACACCTGCTCTCCTGGAGCTTCAGGTCATTCTGCAGGATGGTGAGGTCTGTCTGGAAGTTGTTGATGTGCAGAGCCAAGGTGATGGCATAGGCAGCAATCTTAGCCCTCATGGAGGCAGAGACCAAGTTCTGGACACTGCGGGAGGAGGGAGAACTCTGAGCTGTGGAGTGTGGGAGGATTCCTTATGGTGTGTCTGCAGCCCCTTGGGCTGCGCTCTGTGCCCCAAGAACCTCACACAGGGCTCTCACCTGCCATTGTTGTAGGTCACTGAGGTGAAGTTCTTCAT
>NW_008662540.1:7237-8546 GCF_000695815.1 Acanthisitta chloris
TAGGGCAGAAAGGGCTGTGCTGTGGGATGAGGAGCTCACACTCTGCCCAGCCCCAACCACAACAGCAGCATGTGCACCACCCCAACACTCAGCATGGATCATCCCAGAACATCCCCAATGGGAATGACCCCACAGGGATCAGAGTCCAGCCCGAGCAATCCCATTTATCTCCTCTCCCAGCAACACAGAACTTAAAAGCAACTTGGGCACTTGATTTCTAGGTCTCATCCTTCTTCAGGCCTGAGAGCCTCCCAACAGCCTTTTTCTTTACCAAAGGGGTCTCCTAGTTCCACACTGCACAGCCCAAAACACCTATGTGTGTCCTGTTGACAGAATCCTTTCAGGAGATGTTCCAGCCACAAAGGACTGTTAGAGCTAGAACCACACTAGTAAGTCCCTGATCATTCCTCCTTAGCCAGGTCCTACAGATGACTCCTGTGTTTCCACAATGCAGGAGGATATTTACAGCCACCCACTAGAATCACAGAATCATCAGACGTGGAGAGACCTCTAAGGTCATCGAGTCCAACCCTTAACCTATCACTGCTGGAATCCCTAAAGCCTAAACCATATCCTCCAGTGCCAGATCCAGACAACTCTGAAACCACCTCCCTAGGCAATCCATCCCCCTTGGCTCAGCTGTCATCCTGTCAGGATGACAAAGACATTCCCAAAAGCAATTCATGAGCTGAAAACTCTTACGCTTCTTCTTGATCACTTTCAGGTGGCCGAACTTGATGAGGGTGTCCAGGAACCAGAGGCATCGTGTTTTGTGATCCCTGCTCCTCTCATCCACGGGCAGCAACTTCAGCTCCTCCAAAACAAATGAGCAGAGGCTGCAAGACAGCAGGGAAGGTCAGCTCCCCGCAGGGCACCTTGCTGCCATGCACCTCCTCACCTGCAGAGCTACACCCCACGTTACCAAGGCACGGATTGTTCTGCCATGCGTGGATCCAGTATCTCCCTCTGCCCCATGGAGGCCTGTGCATGATCACTGCCCTAGTCCTGGTGACACTGTCCTTGAGCCAGGTCAAGATGCCCTTGGCCTCCTTGGCCACCTGTGCACACTGTTGGCTCCCACTGAGCTGTGCCACCAGCACTGCCAGGTCCTTTGTGACCAACACCTCTGTTCCCACTCCTCCCCCATCCTAGAGCTGCATGGGCTGTTGTGCCCCAGGGGCAGCACCAGCCTGGGCACTGTGGGGTGAGGCAGCAGGAGCTTTCCTTCCCACAGCCCTAGCCTGCAGCGGCTGCTGGCAGCAGCAATACCTCCCCTCCTTGGTCTCGTTGTCGACGTGCTCGGCGGCGC
>NW_008662541.1:0-24051 GCF_000695815.1 Acanthisitta chloris
CGGTCCTGCCGGGATGGGCAAATGCTGCTCCACGTGTTTTCCCCCCGCTCGGTGCGAGGATGAGACGGTACTTTCGCCTCTTTTTATCCTTTAAGGAAAGGGAAGAAAGGTAGCCGCGATAGAGCCTGTGCTGCTGCTTCTCGCTGGCGCGGGTGGCTTGTGCACATCCCGAGTGGAGGTGAGGGGAACGGTGCTCGGCTTGTTTACAGCGTGCTGAATTCCCCTTCACCCGGGACAGGTCTAACTGTCCCTTTCTCATGCACTGCAGTGCCTTACGTAAGTCTGTCCTGCAGTCTCAATGTAAGGGTTGAATGCTCCTGAAACCAGGAGGGACCGCTGGCATCTGCTGTAGCAACAGTCCGCTTGGTATCTTGCTCTGCTGTTCATACATTTTTAATAGCCGTGTGGAGTACAAGGAAACTTGCACAGAGTTTTGAAGTTCGAAGAGAGATTATTCATCCTCTAGCTGTTCTAAGGTTTTACCTCTCTAACAATCCTCCTCTGACAGAGGATTGATCCTCCAATCTAGAAGTGAAACAAGACAGAACTACCTGTTTTCTTATGTCTGGGTGAATCTAAAGCCAACAAATTCCCAGGCACCAAAATGGGTCTTGCAAAAACCGCCAGTGCAGAGGTAAGTACATAGCTACAGGTACCAGGAAAACAGCATGTGCAAGAGACATTTCTAACACATTGCTTTTCATGCTATTCTTGTGGAAATTTGCCTGGATATTAAGTATGTACAGAAGAGTGAAAGAATGAGCATATGCATTTAATTTGCTTAATAGACAATATCTTGGCAGAAACACGTTTGTGCCATATATTTAATTAGTTTGGCTTTTTTAAAAATTCATATACTCTGTCTAATGAAAAACAGATAGTGTCTCCCATTTACCTAATAATGTATTCAAATATGACTTGAGATATGCTACTAACCAGGTTAAGAACAAATGTGTGTCTAATATAAAACTTATCAAAGTGCAGTCACTAGGAGATGTCTAGGTGCTTGTAAATTTTAACCTAAGGAGTGTTATGGGGGGAGATTACTTGACAGCTAGCATGATTGAAACAGCAGTGTTAAAACACCTCTTTTTTGAAGGAAGACTGTAGATAATTTTGAACATCTGCTGCAGTGGATTTCAGTTATTGCTTCTACAAGTATCATCTGAAATATTTATTGGTACAAGAGAATTCCCAGTGTATATGATTCTCTTTCTAATTATAATGTAAGACCTTGCCACAGGGAAGTCTGAATAAAGCACAACAATGACTAAGCAACATTTGCAGGTCAGTATGTTTTTTACCTTTTTTAAAAAATATTGGAAAGCTTTGGATACAGAGAAGCTATTTTGGAGGAGCAGTTTTAATAACAAGTGCCACAGAGCATTTTTAGGAGGTGTTGTAGAGAACTGATAAATGTTGTGGAGACACTGTACATACATTTGGACCTTAGAATACAAGCAAGCATGTCAGTTTGGCAGTGTGGAGAGAAATGTTGATTTGGGAAGGTAACTCCAGGCTCCTGTGTTTACTTTCTAGCTGCAGTTGACTTCTTATGAGGGTCTTGGCAATTTTCTGATGTTCCTTGCCTGCTCTGACCCATTTCCATTTGTATGATGTACCTATTGTTAAAAAGCACCTAGAGGTTTAATTTATTAGCATTTCTAATTAATTAGTATCACTCAGGTAGTTTGTAGCTCTCAAAGGAGAGAGACTCTAAGGAAAACCTTAACTCTGCCTCCTCCTCCCATGACTTTTCCTGGTCCAAAGTAAAATCTTGACCTGGCTCCCTGATGATGTCTCCTTGAGGATATCTACCTGTCACCAGAAGCTCCATGCAACTGAAGCAGAGCCTTTCATAGAATAGTAGAATAGTTTGGATTGGAAGGGACCTTCAAAGCTCATCTTAGACCACTGCAAGCAGCAGGGACATCTTCAATGAGATCAGGTTGCTCAGACCCCTGTTCAGCCTCTGCCCCTAAGCCTTCATCACTGCTTCCCTTCTTAATCTGTTCAGAGAACACCAGCATCTTGCCCATCTTCAGACCCATATTATGGTTTCTTTTACCAGGCTATTTTTCTAGGTCCTCAAATGCAGTTTTGAGGATTCTGCTGGTTTTTTTCTGCACTACACTGCTAAGTTTTGGCTCCTGTTATTTAATGGTACTAATTCCTCTTTTCATCCTACATCCCTGCCTACCTGCCTGACTAGCTGCCAGGTTTCCTGGAGCTGCTTGGATCTTGAACTAATATAAATCATGCCTCAGTCTATCCTTAGGGTGTTCTGAGTTGAATGGAAAATACACAAGTGCCATTCTCAGTGTCTCTTTCACTTGCTGAAATGCAGTCCAACATCAAGCCTTTCACAGAAGAGATATTGAGAGGTCTGTATGTTATAAAGCTGATGACAGGAGTAAGAGTTACTACTGTGTCTCCTGTTCAACAGAGCAGTAGTTTAAGCACAGAACAAACATATCATTCTGCCTGTTATTTTCTACTTTTCTTTCTGTCTGAGGAAATGAGGCATATTCCAGACACAAGACTTTATGTTGTAGAGTTCAGGAATGAAAAGGAAGTTTTTCTTCATCCCCATCATGAGTGTAATTTTATTTTATGAAAATTACTTCAGTATCAGAGTAATTTCTTGGAATGCAGCCAACAGAAGACCTTTGTCATCATTTTTTCAAGAAGTAATGAAATACATCATTCATTAAAAGTACATGAAAAATAAATGCAGCATTTTAATTTGTACAAAACCCACTGTTTTGGTTTCACATTTTTGCCAGAAAAAAATGAATTCCAAATTAAATTGATGCAATTTTTGTTTCTCCCTTGCCATTTAACTGCTGTACTGAAATGCTGGATATTTGTACAATCTTCTTACAGTGTCTCTGACCTTTTCACCTACTAGAAACGGCTGTGTTGCTCGTATGGTTGCTGAACCTTTTTAATTCTAAGATGATTTTGGCCCTTGGTCACTCACCCTCAATGGCTCAACTCCAACCAGTGCCCTAGTAGAGACCCCTACAAAGCTTCTTTGATATGCTGAGCCTGTTAAACACAAAACTCTTGGGAGGGCAGCTGCTTGCCCTGTCTTCTCCTCCAAATACTTTGTTGAGATAAATATTAATGAAGACTGATGGAGTCTTCATTAATCCTGTTAATTTGTTTTCTTATGCATTTGTTTAGGGGAATTTTTCCTTGTGCGCTTGTGAATTTTCAAATTGCTTTGATGTTTTGACATGGGATATATGTGAGTCTCAGCACTGAACATTATAAAGTCAGAGCCAGTTTTGCTTTACTGTAATGTTTGGTTTCCTTAGCACTGGCATTCCCAGTTCCCTGGCCACACTGACAGTGAAGTGCTGGTTATCTGCAGAGCCACACAGATGATAATAACAAGGGGCTTTTTCATTTTGCATTGCTGTCGTGTTTACACTGTTGTAGGAACATGTGTAGTCCAAACCTATCATGTTACACTGACATTGCAGCAACAGAAGATGTCAGGGCTTTGTAAGTCCAGGAGACCCATGGGGCTGATACGATGATTAGCCAAAACTGCACCTTGCCTCTCTTGCAGAAGGGGAAGATAAGGACTCGTGTACTTTTTGCTGTCTAGAAAAACCCTCTGAGAAAGAGGGACTGCTTGATGCCTTGGCACTGAGGACAACCCTTGCACATCTGACCTCCCAGCAGACATAAATATGAGGTCCCAAAAAGCACACAGAAAGTTCTAACCAAAATAAAATACAATGCAAGAAATATTGTCAGGACAGTCAAATGACAGTGAAGTCACCTGAGCTGTGCCAATACCAGCTCTCAAGGTAGCCCCAGGGGCTGCTTTGGAAGTCACAGCCTCAGCATAGTGGGAGGCAAACATGAGGCCTGCTGTCCTGGTGGGTTGGTGTCCATGCAGGAGCTTGAGCTATGGGCCAGCATTTTTAAGCTGGCACCATGGTGATTCTCCACATTTTTGAAGAGGATTCCACCGACAAGTGTCCTTAAGGGTAGGACAAACCTTACCTAAGATAAAACATAATGTAAAAAAATTAAGTCTGTAATATTTCTTATGGGGGATCAAATTTTTAAAACCTTTTTTTTTTCCTAGGATGTAATTTTTTATTTGCTTTTATTTTTCTTTGTGTAAATAGAATCGTAACAATCCCATTGTGTTCTACTTATCTGTAGGTGCTGGTAATAATTTGTGCAGAACTCCCTTGCTTTAAACAGCTTTTGTTTCAAAGAGTGGGAGCTGGTAATTTGAGTGGGTGCTTCCCATCTCCAGTATATCCCTATACACACACCTTCAAGGACACCAGTCCTGGCAATCTGTCAAGAACACTCCTTAAAATGACTCCAGTGAGTTAAACAGACAGTATGGGCAGATGCAGTGGTATTATCTAAAAGGAGAAACCTTATCTCTGTAAGACTCCTGATTTGGGAATTTATATGAAGAGATCTGTTTATTTAACATACCAGGCTGTTTTTATCTGGACCTTTTTATTTTTGTCATAATTTTTTCCTAATTAGAAAAAAAAGCAACAACCCACACACAAAACAGCCCACATCATTTTATGCAGCCCCTAATGCAGTTGGTCAGGACTGGGCATTCTGCAGTCCTGGCACACAGCCCCCTATGCATTACTCAGCAGGGATGGAGCTGACTGTTTGGAGGAGCCCAGCCTTGTGTTCCTGGCTTCTTCCCGTAACTGAGTTACAAAGATACCCACATCATCCAAATCTCCTCAGGCGCCCAGGGCTCTAAAATCATCTTGCTTTATCACTGTGTTTACAGCAAACTTTCCAGAAAGTGTATCCCTTGGATCTGGTGGAAAACATCTCAAAGGGGCAGTATATAAGGGATTCATTTAAATTCCTGATTCCATTATTCTGGTATTGCCAAAAAATCAAGTTGTTGCTTTATTTCTCATAACAGAGTTAAAAATTAGGTGCAGGAAAAATAAACAGAAACATTAAGCACTGAGATACTGTTTTTTCCACTTTCATTTTAGTAAGATAGAAGTAATTTGCTATCCTATCTGCCATGTATCCTGTTGCCAAGCTAATCCTTTCTGTGCCCTAGATTTTTATTAGCCTTGCTTGCTTATTGATGAAAGATTTTGTTTCCAGGGCTCCTTTTAATTCAATTTACTACTGCACTGCCTTTTCTCTTGAATATGATTTTTCTGTAATGTCCTTTAAAGATTCTTGACTTTTCTAACCTGGGACGTATTTATAGTAACCTGATCTAGTTTTCCTCATCATTAGTGATCTTCCCAGCTGGATATGTTCCTTTGTCTTCTTCCTAATATGATTCAGGATACATCCCAATTTTAAGTGCCTGTATGACTGAACCATTGTGCTGGGATTTATTGTACTAAGTCAAACTCCAATAGATTTTCCTAAGAATTTTCTTTGTCAGTTTGCACAGCACTCATCAAATATCTGCTGTCAAAGTCCTTGGATTTTAGTAATAACACCTTAGCATTGCTAATGTAAATATGGTTTCATTTTCCTTTAGCCAACTCATCTGTTTTAATTCCATAAGTATTCAGATTTCATTTGAGACTAGTCAAGGAAAGGAGCTCTTGTTCTTTACAGATAATAAAATCACAGAAATAAACATGGAAATGGGCATGAACAGCAGGTTGTTAGTGGTGTCTGTATGGGTATGCTCACCATGCCTAGAATGGTGTGAGTACAGTATACTGTTCTGAAAATTTGACTGTGTGAGCATATTCTTATGTTTGGAGGTGGTTAAATGTAGGCATAAGTAGATGAAAGTATTTTAACAGAATTAATAAATCCATCTTCTACATGGAGTCCAGTCATAAATGGTATAGAGTTCGACCCAAGAGTTGGACTTGATGATCCTCGAGGGTCCCTTCCAGCTCTGAAGATTCTGTGATTCTGTGACCACAAAATGATAAAAAATACAAATGTCATTTTAGACACATAGGAGTAAATAGAGTATTCTGTTCTGTCCTGTGCACATGGGTGTTTGTATATGTATTCACAGATATACAAGGTATTTGTAGCCACTGAGCTGTGGCTCCAAAGCTTCATTTAAAAAAATGAATGAATTCATTATAAATTCACTCCCCTCCCCTAAAAAAAAATAATCCAAGGAATCAATCTAATCTGCTTTACTAAATGAACATGTGAAAGTGCTTATCTGGGATAAACCTGGGGACTATACATTTTTGTCTCTCTTTCTCCTTAAACAGAATGAAAATGCCCTTGCGAAAATAAAGGAGTTAGGAGTCGAGCTTGCAAAGATCAGGGATGAAGTTGGTAAGTAGTACAAGAAAAGTAGCAACAAAGTGATTTTGTCACTTTACACAAAAGAATTACTATTATTACCTGTGACCTGATCCTGGGGAACTTGCACACATTTGATGAAGTGTCTTCTGAAGCCCAGTGGCAAGGGATTTTGTTTGTGGCTTTACAGGAAACCATGATTTTACCTCTTTGCTGTGGAGCTGGCTCCATCACCACACATACTGGAGCTAGTTGTGCATCATCTTTACAAGACAAATTGTTCTTCATAAATCCATAGCTTCCATTCTCAAACATCAACACTGCCAAGCAAAAGCATACTGTGATGAGAAGTGGGAACTTGGGACCATTGAGGTGCACAGTAACTAGGAATGCATTGCCTGCTTATGAACGTGTGCATGTTTTGCAGTCCAGCTACAAACTGAAGAACTTGCTTATTAATATCTCTAAAGTCTCTTCTTGGTTGAAAGACAGCGAGACTAGCATGTCCCATTTGGTCTGTGTATTCCCTGTGTATCTGCATGCACCTCTTTTCCTCTTTGGTTTATATCTAGGCAGGATAGACCAGGGAAGTGTAAAGTCATTGCAAGTTCTGAGAGAGAAGATGGGCTTTTGCTCTGGCTTCAGTCAACAGGCTGAGTTCTTTGGGTCTTAAATCTCCCCAGAAGTAGAGTGATATTGGGTTCATCTACCCCAGGGCAAATGGAGAGGAAGACCACTGGGACAGGGGACATCCTGCTAACAAAAGGGTACTGTTGGAACCACTGATGACTGGAGCTATGAATAGGGAAGACCTCTGAGCTTTCTCTTCATGTGGGAGCCCAGTTGCTGTGTCACACATTAAGCACAGATTGTACCGTGTGGCTGGAGGGTGACTTGGCTGGAAAAGGGAGGCTCAGGCCAAACCCCTGTGAGATGGGCAGAACTGCAGATCCAACCTGTGCTTCATCTTCTCCTTGTCTATGACAAAGCACTTCAGAAAAGCTGAACACAGCCCTTTTCTGGCACCCAACAGCTTGTGCTCCCTGCTGTGATCCTCTGAAATTTTTTGGCTGATTGTCATTTCATAGAGTTTAATTGTCTCTGTGGCCAATGTATACTGCAGCAATAGGAAAACAGTGTTTCCAGCGATTGCCACTGGTGCATTCTTTAGACAGGGCACATCTGAAGCTCTCTGTTCAATACCCACTTCTCATTTGAAAGCCCTACTTCAGACTAGCAGGTTGGGTTTGCTCATTTTCATGAGTGCTTTCTAAGTGGCAGTGGCATGGGAAGGAAAGAGAGGTTCAGTACTGAAGATATAGAGATTTGCTTCCATTTACTCCATGTTTGTACAGCTGAAGTGAATACAAATCCCTGGTGGTTTTGCTGGATAACTTTGCCAAGGATGTAACTGCCTGCTTGTTTGGGGGTCACAGAGCAGCATGTTCAGTAACAGGAGATCACTGCACGGCCTGCCCTTGCCATTGCCCTTGCACACGCAGCAACAGACACCTCCTCTGCTTAAAACTGAGTCCTGATGGTGTAAGACAGTGTTGGTAAGAACCCCATATATTCCAGAAAAGCAGTCTGAGATGTACTGCTTCAAAAGAGAGAGAAGTTGTAGAGATGTATGAGATTTCTTTCTCAGAAAGGGGAAAGGTGGTGTGAGATAGTCCTTTCCTCAGTGGTCCTGTGGGCATGTGTACTGGAGAGGAGCCATCACAGGCCATCTCTTCCTGAGCAAGCCACCACTCTGAGAGACACTGAGATGCTGAGCAGAGGCTGTTTAGGAATGACACAGGTGGCTGATCATTTGTTTGGTGGAGGTAATCCTCTTTGTACAATCCTGAGACTCAACGTGCCCAGGTAGAAGGACTCCCAGTAGGGATGAACAAAAAGGTGAACATGTGCAGGGGATGTGAAAAAATGCATCAGCAGTACAGTTCCTAGTATATATCCATACGTATGAAGGACAAATATCTCTGGTTTTTAGTGTACATAAAAAAATGCTGGACAGTCTGTTTTCCATTGGTATAAAATTATAAAATTAAATTTTTCAAAACAACCAATGTTTCAAATCTGTGGAGAAGGTGAAATGGCAAACACCATGTGCATGAGAGTGTTTCTCATCAGTTCATTTTTCTGCTGTCTCTAAAGCACTTTGAGATGGATTTGTGAGTGCTGCTGGAGACATGCAACTCACCTGTACTATGGGAGGGTTATTTTGATCTCACCTCACCTGTATGTTGTACAATACTGTACAAGATTTATGCAAATAAAGAATGAAACAGTCATTTATGTGACAACAGAAATCAAAGGTGATTCTATGAAGAAATTTGAGGGGAAATCTAAGAGCATTTTGACTACAACCAAGTTGTATTTCTAACTTGTCTGGCACTTTGTTAAGTATTTTAAAATAACCATTCCACTTAAACAGCATGAGTGTTGGTCAGAAATTCCTGATTTGTCATGTGTAAATTCACTGTGTCAGACTCACTGATGCAAGTGCTTGGATGAATCAGTAAAATAAGGCTGGACTAGCCAGGGTTGATAGAGGCAGTGTGTCCAACATCTAGCTGTTTAGGCAATAGCTGTAACTCAGAGTTACAATTTAGGTGCTGGACATGCTTGGTTTTGAAAGCACACAGTCTCTGTTAGCTTCAACAGAAACTGCAGGATTCTGCTATACAAAGCAATGACACTGAAAGGTAAAATCCACTGTTCAGAAAAGTCAGAATACATCTTTAAAGAAATCTCTTTTGGTAAATAAAACCACTGCTGAAGCAATAGCAGTGATGGAGCATGTGTAAAATAGCTTAGGGAGACCTGCTTCCCTCTGGAGCTAGGCAAAATATTTACATTCAGGTAACACTGTCCACTATTACCCCAGCACTGCTGTGAAAGTTTCACACCTCGTCTGAAACCAGCATGGGTGAAACAGGAAAGTGATTCTCCCATCCCAGTCCTGGGGAGGAATGTGGCCTCTATAAACGCTGAGGGACCTGTTATTTTAAGCAATAAGATTTGCTCATGTATTTTGCTAGAAATAGCAAGGCTAGAAAAACATGACAAGCAATCGTTCTACGCTCAAGACGCCAATCTTCATAAATTATAAATATATGCACTTTTCAGCTGCAACACCGAGTCTCCTGAAATAAAGAGGCACTGAATACCAGCTGTTTCCCTTCAAACTAATGGAAATTAAATGTCAGAATTACCTGCTCCTTTGCTGTCAGACCAATGACATGTGAAGTGAGTTGAGGAGAGGTATGAAGATGCATGAAAAGCCTAGATGAAGGAAAGACAATTAGATATTAAGTTTAAAATTTGTATTATCAAAATTCACAAGAGTCTGGAAGCCAAAGCCTGTGTGTCATCTTCTCCTGAATATGCCTCCCAGTCAGAGGACCCTTAACCTGAGAGTGGTGGCTGTGACTTGTCTATGAATCGGGATCAGGAAGAAGAGTCTCAATGGCAAAGAGCCCATTTCTCATGTCAGAAGCAGACAGTCCCTCTATGGGGCCACAAGACATGAGCCCCCCTTTGCCCACAAGAGTTGCCCTCCTGAATGCAAAATGCCAGGGCTGGGGAGGCTGGGCTGAGGCTCAGACTGGGTGAGTGTGCATGGAGTCAGTCTAGTAATGACATCTACCTTTCCCTCACCTTCCCAGCCCAGCCTAAAATGGGTTTTGCTCATCTTGCACACTGTAAAAGCCACCTGGTGCTCAGGGAGTGGGGAGCCAATGGTATCTGGTCTCATTTAACCCAGCACACTGTCATCCTGGGAAATGCCACATTATGTCAGAGTCATTTCCAGCCAGTAAGCAGCAATGTGGATACCTACAGAGAAGGAAAAAGAAAACAAGGGTGTAACTCTTCATGATAGCAGCCAATAGTAGATGTGCTCTGCTTGTCTTCTTCCATGTCAATAACACACTTATGTAACTTTTCTCAGTGATTTGTTTTTTCTTCACCAGAACCAACCACTGAAGCCACAGCTGATTCATCACTGGCTCCAGCATGGCAGGCTCTCCCATGTTGGGTCCAGCTCCCCAGGAGGGTAGGAGAGCTGTAGACCCTTGGGTTGCTTGAATGTTGCCTTCTGGTACACCTGTTCCAGTAGAGCCAGGCCCAAAAGTCCATCTCCCTACTAAGAAGAGATTCAGTTTTTCCTTACCACTTCAGTCCTTGGTCTCATTTGAATTAGTTTGGAACTTATGAGATCAGTCCTTCTCATTAGAGGTGTTTGATAGTCAGTGTAGGGCAAATTTCCTGGGCAATGGCCTGCAATAATATTGTGGGGTATGTGGGGAACACGCCATGCAAGCACACTTTCCCTGCATTCCTCTTCCCTTCACTGCACATCTGCATCAGGTTTGATTTGTGAATAGTTTTGTGTTTCAGGTTACAGGAAGTGTTTCAAATGGACTTTCTTTTGGTTAGAGCATGTTGTTTCATTGTCCAGCCCTCTGTGTGAGCTGGGTAATCTCATTAGAGAGGCTGGAGAGAGATAGGGTTCATTACAGCTCCAATTTAGAGCTTGAGTAAGTTTGAATTCTACTGAAGACAGAGCTGCAAGCGTAACCCCTCCTGCTCTGGGATTGCTTTGCATGCCAAAGAAAATTAAAAAGCAAAAAGCAGGAGAGAGGGTTTAGAGCTATATTTCAGGCTGCCAGGAGACAAGACATTCCAACTAATGACCATATAAATTGTGCCGTTCCATTTTGAGTATGAAGCAGGTAGGAAAGCTTTCTATGTGCTGCTGCTGAGGTGCTAAGCTCACTGGTTTGCTCTCTTTCTGTAAGGAGCAGAGTTTGAAAGGGACACAAGAGGCCTTCTTAGTGCTCCAGAAAACATCAGGATCAGAACAGAACCCCAGTAGTGTTTATGTGTCTGGACGTACTAAGCAAGTCTGGATATTGGTGTCCAATAAATGTGGATGCAGAGCCCTAAACAGGGTAAAAAGTAGCTATGTGGGGAAGGGAAGGGTTAGCCTGGGTGCCTAAACTACCTCACATGGGTGCATCTAACATGAACTGTGGAGACAGCCGGAATAACCTTGACAAATTGTTGCTATGCTGGAAAAAAATGAGCACAGCCTGATACCATAGTGGAAAGAGACAGGAAAACATGGTGGAGGACAGAAGGAGTGCAGGCAGGATGTTGAGCAAATATATGGTCTTAGGATAAATATGTTTTTGAAGCATTCAGCAAGGAGGCAGCTGCTTCCAGTCCATTGATTTACAATGCCATACAGGTCTGTGCATGGCACATACATTTTGAAAGGCAAAGAAAGGATATCTATACAGACAGTATATTGAAAAGCTGATCACTTTCTAAACCAGCTATGAGTCTAAATAAGAGAGAAGATCTAGCGGTGCCTTCAGAAACCCATCTCTTCTTCCTTAGTGTTCTGAATGTTATGGTCATGATGATTTTAATCACTTCTTGCCTGTTAGATCTTTGCAACTGAGCAAACTTGCTCTCTAAATGTAGTCTGGGTGATCTTGTCCAAATCACATAATTTGTGCTCTCTGATTCCATGAAGCACACAAGATAGTGGTTTGAATATCAAAATATTCGAAGCAGGTGTACATTAATGGATTTGAGTGGTCCTTAAAGGACCTGGTGTGAAAGACAGGTTTATGGGGTAAGCAGATTCTAGCAGCTGGGAAATGAGATACATCTCCTTCTCCTGGTCTAGTGGTCAATCATGCCCATTGCATAATGTGCGCACAATGCTCAAGAGCCCAGGTAGCTTCTGCCTTCCTGGTGTATCACTGGAAGTGGGGACTTAGCCAAGGCTGTGGCTTGAGAGAAGGAAATAAAAATCTTGTATCCCAGTTCAAAGGCTTTTTGTGTCAAGCTACTGTCTCCCATGCTGTTTCCTGTGTCCAAGAGCAAGTAAAAGCCCCAAAGCCTCAGTTTGTGGACCCAAGACTGTGCTGACCAGTAGACATCCAGTCACTCTGCAGGTCCATGGAGTTCCCTTCTTTTTTTTAATTATGAATGTTATTATTATTGTTATTATTATTCAGATCCCAGTTTTGCATAGGCTTTTGCATAGTCTACAGGTGCCTCTATTTAAACAAATGCTTGTGTGTGTATGTGTGTGAGAGAGTGGGACAGAGAGAGAAGTGGCAGCATGAACTTGTTGCTAGATTCATGGGAGTCAGCGTTGTACAAACAGGTCTGATGCCACTGTTTGGTCCTGAGCAGTTCAGAGCCTGACTGTATGGTCTTGTCTCCACAGACCTCAACACGGCAAGATGGAAGAAACTACTGAATGAGAAGGAGGAGCTGGAGAGGCGCTTTGAGGAGGAGGGGAAGCAGCTCCGCAGGCAGCAGCAGGAGGAGATGCAGGCGTTGGAGCAGCGACTGCAGGAGGAGTACAACACGAAGAAGGAGAGCCTGCAGGAGCAGCACAGGCTGCAGCTGGAGGAAGCCAAATTGCAGCATCAGGATCAGGTCAGTCTCCACCTGTTGCCTTTGAAGAGTGGTCCATGCTAGTCCTGAGTGGATACAGGTAATGAAATACATCGAGTGCGCCAACATGAAGACACTGATAATGAACTGATGAATGGAAAAATGTATTCCTGACAATCTTTACTGCTGTTTCTCCCTATTAGTCTTATTGTTATTTCCACATAGTAGTCCATTACATTGGCACATCTTGCCTTCTCATGCTTCTAGTTATTTTACAATACAAATATTAAGATTAGCTCTTCTGTCTACACATACTTGCTCTGCAACCCACCTATTCTAATCAATTTCTATGAAACCAAGGGTTAACAAGACTCTGCCCAACACATATAAGACCAGCAGATCCATGCCCCTCATTATTTACAATGCTAAAGGGCGGCACAGTAAAGTGATAGCACTCATGCAACACATGCAGCTTAAACATCAAGGAGGTGATCTGTTTGCGTCCCCTGAGTTCTTATTCACCATTCAGTGTAATCCATGAGGCTGTATGTCCCAAGTATTTCTCCTCACTTTTCTTTCAGTATGTAGGTAGGAGTACTCTCATGAGCAGCTACTTAAGTCCTATTTTTAATAGCCAGAATGAACAAACACTGTAACTCACCTATAGGCACCTCTCACATGGTGGCAGAACATCCTTTACCTGGCCTTTTCTCATTTTACCTTCAGTGGGCAGTGGATACAGTTCTGACTTATCCAGCTGCATCTCTTACCCATTACCCAACACCACAGTTCCTAAGGGTTTTTCTCACATGAGTAGCTGCCACACTCAGATGCACTCTGTAATCTGTGCCATCAGGTTTTGGCATGCTGCAGCCCTTACTGCCATGGGTATGCCACCCAGATACCTGATGCAGCACAAGGGCCTCTCATCTGCAAATTATGAGCCCAGCCAACAGATCCCCTGTTTGCCAGCATTTTGCCCAGGGAAAGGGGGTAGCCTGCACCAAGCTCATGGGAGAGGACAGCACCGACACAGCACAGCAGAGACAGCAGCGCACTGTCTTTTAGGTCAAAACTACTGCCTGTATTTGATGTACTGTAAAACACTCCTGGAATGGGAATGGGAACTCCTGGGAATTGTCCTTACCCACACTTCAGGCAGACAGGTTTGTTGGACAGACACACCTCATCCCAGCCTGTGCCACAGAGTGCCTGTTGCCCTGGGTACTGCTGTGCAATTTGGTTTGATTTTTCAGTGGAGTGGTGTGAAGGACTCCTGCTGGATTTCACCTGTTTTAATTGCTTTGCTGGCTAGGTGTTACTGATTTGCAGGCTTGTAACATGCAACACAAAGGCTTTATGTGACAGGGCTGTTTTGTCCTGGACATACTACCTTTTTCTGTTAGTGCATTGGTTTTTCAAAGGTGTATTAGAAGGTGCTATTAAATAGGCTTTCATGTTCTAAACCAGATTTTTCAAAATATTTCTCTGTAAATGGTTAGAACCTGTGCTAAGCCATGTCTTTTGGTTCTTATTTCAGTTTATGCAAGTTGGTTTTCTTGCAATGCCCTTCAGATTTTCTGCTTTGCTTTCTGATATGAAGGAGGGATGGTGTTCCCAAAAGCCATGGCAATTTTTTTCCTTTCACTGTGTCAGCATGTTGGCCTGCCTGGTAGAAGATATTGGCTCTAGCTGCAAGGCTTGCCTCTCCTGGATCACCAGGCATCAGCATTTGTGAAGGAATTTGTTCTGCGATTTAATTTTTTGCTGATAGTTTATGGCTTAGCTCTGCTGCTCTTTGAAGTGTTTCTGCAAGCTCCCAGGACCACAAGAACAGATGTTGATTCCACTCCTCTCAAGCTGATCAGTGCAAGAAAGGGTGATACAGGTCACCATAGGACTTGACTAGAAGTATGGGTATTTTTTCAATGTTCTCACTATTGTGGTTCTATTCTTCACCACAGAGAAGCATTGGAAACACATCTTTTCCTCTGTGGGGCAAATAGTTCTTTCTCCTCCATCCCTTTGGTTTGCTCCAGTGCTCCGTGTTCCCTAGTTACTGAAGAAAACACAAACATTCCTCTCCACTGCTTTGAAAGGGCTGCTGTGACCCTAATATCTCAGAGTTTTAGCCAGTCTTTTCAATCCATAGTTAAGTTAGCATCTTATGATGAGTTTTATCAGGTTTTCCCTTTGAATTCCTACTCCGCTGTGCACCTGTCCTGTGTCAAGCATGTTTGGATCAGAGGAGGCTGGTGGGCCATGTTGGCTGGAAAGCTGCTCACCAACAATGTTTCTTGGCAAAGGAAAAGGAACTCTTACACTGTACATGAGACAAGTCTTTTCCTTGAGTTGCCCATCTGTGTGGGAGGATTTGAACTTGCAGTCGTGAAGGCAATAACAGTAGCAAAATCCTTTTGACCATGGATCTGCATGTATTTCTGTATCCATGCATGTAATTTGGAAGTTAGTATCTCACTTTCATGGTTTGCAGTCACAACTTAGTCTTGCATGCTGTATTGATGTAGTCATTGTCTAGTTTGCCATCAGATAGCTGTCGTATCTCAGAATACACAGTTGTCAGATTTTGGCGGTTCGGCTGGCTCTGAGGAGGTAGCAGAGCATGAGAGCTAAACTCCTAAACTGATCTTGTGTGCCAGTGCATTCTCATATCTCCTTGAAGTTAAGGGCAAAATTGCAAAGTAAAGGCTGCAATCTGGCTTGCCAGTGTTTCTCACTTGAGCTGCTCCACTCAAGCTGTTTTGTCCAGCAGTTTATTGAACTTCTCCCACTAGAACCTCCTCTTGATTTTACTTTATTACGCCTTAAAAATTCCACCTGTGATACTTTCTATAGCCTGAAATAAACATGGCTTCTGTTAAGTGAGTTGATCAAGAGTAGGTTAGTAGCAAAGTTGGAATTAGTATCCAAGAGATCTGCTTCCCAGTGCCAAGTCAACTATCTGACATGAAAAATTTCAGACAGGTCATGCTGGAAGATTAAAAAGAGTCATTTGGGATGTGGATATGAAACACACAGAAGACAGAAAAATCCCTACAGATCATTTGGGACATATTTAATTGGCTTTATAGATAAATAACCTGCCAAGGATAGTGGCAGCGAGAGTAGATCCCTTCACCTCCTGAGGATTGTTGGAGTTGAGCATAATCATTCCTATGGGGTGATGCTCAGCTGAAAAGCAATTAGAGTATGAATAAAGACTTAAGCAAGTGCAAGGTAAAGAACATGGCAATGCTCATGGGGTTTCAGCTCACAGACATAATACACAAGGATATCATGCTCTGGGAGAAGTCAGGCCCTTGTCCCATTAGTAGCCCACTGAGTCATCTCTCCCCCCCTTCCTCTGCTCTGTCATGCAATGTATCAGCAGGCTGAGTCCCCATTATTTTGCAAACTGTTCTTCACCACTGAGGAGTTTCCCACATTATTATGAAAATTACTCTGGATAATTTTAAATTCCATGTTAAATGCCTAACTTTCATTCTAAGAGCATGCTTTCTCCTGTATGGTTGGAAATTTTGCATCTGGTAGGTTACATGTGTTTGGCAGTTAAAAGCAATGAAATAACATTTATATCAATCAAGGCAAACAGGTGCAGTAAGTTTACACCATTATTTAATGTAACAGTGAGCAAAAAAAAGCTGTTAAGAGTCAAGTCACCTTGCAATAAACAGCTGTTTCATTGTAAAAGTAAATAGTTTGATCCTCTGCTTTGCCAGATATCATAGATAATATTGTGCTAAATGTAGGGAATAAGATCAGTGCGGTTTCAAATCCCAGTAAAGCTAACTGATGCATTACATTCAGAAACTGCTCTGGACTACTGACTTAATCTTGATCACCACTTCTCACTGTATTTTGTTTAATGATGCATATCAAAAGACCATCATTAGGGATCTGGCTGTGCCTAGCCAAGTCTAGTAACAAACAAAACCCAAACCCACTGGGTGCACTGGAACACAGGTTGCCTGCAGACCTCTTCCAACTGCATTCCCCCACTCCCGTGATGGCTTTGGGCTGTGAGGTCATTAATATATTTTAGATTTATAGAATATTGAGATTTCTGAACATTTCTTAAATGGTTTGTTTGCCTAAGGACTTTCTGACCTTTTCCTTTCTTATGTACTTCTTTATCCCCGTTAAGTTAAAGAACAAAAATACTATCAGCAGTGACTACATGCTACCACTCAAGGCATCAACATGCCTGTTTCCTAAAGAATAAAACTGGCTTAGGTGCTGGAAGTGTCACGCTCAGTAGTTCCCTTTACTATTTTCAGCTCACTGGACCTCTCTTAGCAATGGCTTGTCAGTGTGCCACAGCATATCTAATCATGTGTCCATGTCTCCTTCACTGTCATTGGAACAGGTGGAAGATATCACAGCTGTACATGAAGCTGCAGTGTTACAGCTGGAAAATAACCACATAGTTGCCATTACAGTACTGCAGGATGAGAATGATTGCAAGATTCAAGGTAAGCCAAAGACAACCTAACAGCTACACAGCTATTTCAGAGCAGGAATTAGTGCTGTAGTGAGACTGTGCAAGCCTGGATTTGCTTCCACCAGAGCAGATGATACAGAAAATTTGTGTTGGTCTAGTGCTTTCATGTAGGGTGGACCACCAAGTTCATACTAGGACAAAGGGAGAACTCTCTGCAGTGTGTATAGCATCTAACTTTGACCTGAGATTATCTGAGAGGGGTCTCTGGGTCAAAGATAAGGATTTCTTTATGGGTTGCTGAAAATAGAGTCCAAATTCCACCTCACTTCACACACATACTTTTCTCAAGAGCCTAATCCTTGGGTGATCAGGAGGCTAGAGCTCATTGGACATCTCTGAATTTAGGTGCTTAAATGCCTACACTGCTTGTAAAAACAAGTCTCATCATTTTCAGTAGCAAATGCCTGGCCATGCTGAGCAGACTAAAGCCACACACTTGTGCAAACCTACACCTCAGCACTGTAATATTTATTTTGTGTTACAGTTTTGCCATGGGATTTGATGCTGCTGACAGAGCTGTTTCCTCCCTACCAGTTCAGTACCTAAACACATGCCTTTGTGCATGCTTTAGCTGAGATTTAACAGTTATCTGTACAATCTCCCTCTTTTCTTTTTTTAAATGTAAGCATGAGGGTCTACTTTTTAAATACCTCTAGTAGGTTTTCCCACATTTCCCAAACCGAGCCATGTTGCTTAGCTGTGCATCGTGTCAATTAGAGACAGTCTAGAGCATAATGTGAACGGAGGTCAGTCTATTTGCCTCTCCCATAGGCAGAGAAGGTATCTAGCATACCATTTTAAAATTAATATATGAGATTTTGAAAACAATTAAATAAAAAGCTGTTTCTTGCCTGAAGATGTTCTTATCTTTCCTTTTGTTTTGGTATTTTCTGGTAATAAAATTTAGCTGTGGTTTATCAAGGCTCTGGTGGCCAAAGTTTGTGCTCCCTGCTCCTGGTGCGGGTATGAACTGCCCTCCTGTGCCTGGAAAAGGCACTGCAGCAGCTGCAGATGGTATTGCTGCTGTTACTGCGGCTGGTGAGCAGGGCTTAGAAGGCAGAAACCCTTGGGCCTGGGGGTGAAGACACAAAAAATAGAGTGTACTAAAAAGATAGCTGCACTGAGTGACAGTTTGATGCCATTGGTTTAGAGATTAAACTTTATTTTACTTTGGTTATTAAACTTTCGGTTATTATTAAGCCCAGGGTGAGTTATTCCAGTAGAGAAATGTTTAATCATGTAATATAAATACAGGAGTTTTTTTGTCTTTGGGCTCTATCAGTCTCACTTAATGGAATAAATCTCACAGCTCCTCTGCTGCTGCTTGAGAAGAAGCACTTGCATTTGCATTTTTGCATCTGAGGTTGTGGCCCCCCACTGTATCTCCCCAAAGAAACTGCAACCCAAGCTTTTAAATATATTTAATTTAAAAATCTTTGATCTGGAATAGTCATTCTGAACTGGCAAAGTGTCTGTTGTCAGACTGGCCCTTTTCGGGTCAGAGTCCCTGGGAATTGCGAGCAATTCTGAAAAATCAGAATCTGGTCACATAGTGATATCTGCAACCAGTGAAAGATCAGGAAATCCTCAAAACAATTCACCTAAGGTCACAGACTATATTGCTACCAGTTTCCTACTCCACCTCCATAACCTAAAATTGCAGCCCAAATTGCACTTTGCTCACAACGTGTGTACTCTCAGACTCTGGTTTGCTGAACTTCACTTAGCAATGTCATGTGTGTGTATCTTCCTCAGAACTGAATACTGCTCACAAACTGGAAAAGGCACAATTAGAAGAGAATTTTGAAAAACTGCGACTGTCACTCCAGGTTAGCAGTTTCTTTATTTCTCATCCCTGTAATGATGCATTGGAGCAGCTGATGGGGTAGAACACCAGGCTGTTGCTTCTTACCAGCTATAGTACCTCTTGTCCTCTGGCTGTCCAAACTGGGACCTAGCAGCAAACCTTCAGGTTTTATCCTCACCCTAGTCTGGTTCAGAAGAGAGGGCAAACCTAAATGAATAAAAAGTTATCTGGATAAAGCAAGAAATGTCCTTTTGATCCTGGTGGCTGCTGGCAAATTTGAGCCCTTCCCTGCATAGTGCAGAGGGCTCTGGCACCTGTGGCAGCTGTGAGCATCACCTTGTCTACATGGTACCCCCCAGCAGGCACCCCCAGCTCTCAGAAACACTGACCCCTTCTTGCCTGGCCCTGTGCCTGTGCTATAAACTCTTCCCTGCTGCATGAATGTAGGAGAGCCAGTCCCATGCTGTAGACACATCTCCAGTCCCACGGGAGGGCAATGCAATCCCTGATGTGGGTTGCCCCAGGGCTGGCCCTGCTGTGCAGCCAGGCTATGGCTGGCCAGGGTCAGCCCTGCACATCACATCTCTCACATCCCACTATGCAACACCAAGCTCAAGATCGTCTTGGCTTTTTCAATTCCTCCATGCTGTTCCCACCCTCTAGATGAAGAAATCCCAAGGAGCGGAGGGCAAGAGTGTGCCCCAGTGATACATGCTAAGTTTGGAAAACTTGTGTGAACAAGTAAAGACACCATAGCAAATAATGCAAGCCCTGTTTGATTTCATAGGCAGAGATGAATCAGTTTTTAAAACCCCTAGCTAGCACATACTGTTGCATGCAGCAGCTGTCACTGCCTCCCTCATGCTGCTGTGACAGCTCAAGGCATGTCAGCAGTTTTGCAATAAGCGCTGATGTAATGTTACAGCCAAGAAATCACAACTATGAAAGACAAGAATACCAATTTCACAGCAACTGTGGCTTTTACAGATGTTGTGTAGACAGTGGTACAGAAATGCCTGGTAACAGAAACATGATTGCTTAAGATAACATGTTCCAGTGCACAGCTCTGAGATGAAATGATGATCATGTGAAGTCCATGCCTCTAATTCATCATTTCTTGTTACCAAGTTAAAAGCCTATAAAGGCAAAAGAAGCAGGGGTGGGGTATCTACTGCCTCATTCAGACTTCAGGGACTGCACAATCATGCGTGTGATATAAATGCCAGCTCTCCTAAGGAAGAACATGTTCATTCTCATCCAGCACAAGGTGATAGGGTGATTTAGCATGAAAAACTAGTAAGCTAGTGCCAGCCAGTGTCAGCCAGCTGCAGGTGTTGCAGGGATTTTGTGACACCCTGAGGTTTATCAAGGGGCCTTACATAAAGAAGTACCACCTTGCAGCTTCCCTTGTAGTTTCACAGATTGACTTGTATGAATGTAAGAGGGGTGATAACACAGTTGGTATGTTAATTGATGTGGTCTCTCCTCCAGGACCAGATAGACACCCTCACCTTCCAGAATCAATCTCTTAAGGCCAAAGCAGACCGGTTTGAAGAGGCTCTGAAGAAAAACACTGAGGAACAACTGAAGGTAGATGACAACTCTAACTATAAAATCATCAAGATACATGTTTCTAAGTATGATTCAAATCATGAGATTCAGTGAATAGCAATGGGAGCCTCACCCCATGGGGGGGGCAGGTCCCAATTGAGACCCCAAATATTGAGCTCTAAGGAGGAATCATAAGTCTTAGCTTAGGTACATCATTTTCTGATTTTGCTTCTTTTTCTTTATTCTTTCATCCAGCATTTGTAGCTGTGCTTCCAAATCATTTCATTAAATCTTGCCCAGTATGTCCTTACTGCTGTCTATTCTTATTTCCCTTTTTCCTCTCTTTCCTTTTTATCTTTTCACATTTAGGTTTCTTTTTTTTTTCTGTGCCTTCTGATCCAACTTCTTGTATGTTCTCTGTATTCCCTCATTTTTTTCTGGACTTTCAGGGACAGCCCAGTTGTACAAAGTATTTATTCAACTGCTGTCCGTTTGGGCCGTGCTGTTTATTTACAGTGTGTAAGTAAACACACACAGCAATTATTTATCTGAAATGAAATAACCCTCAAAAAGTGTTTTCTCTCAATTTGGAGCATTTCAGTGTGTTGACAGCACAACCCAGTGGGCAGCTGTATCAACATGACAGAGAGGACAGAATGAAAATAGTGGGGTGTGCAAGGGGGTCAGTGAGTTTTAGGTAAGAGAACTCCTTAGAAAAGGAGCACAAATGTCTAAAACAGGGTTGGACATGGGAAACAGGTAGCATCAGTCCCTTTCCACCACCACTGCAGTATTTAATTTACATGAATGGACAAATTCTGCTGTGTCACAGTGATGCTAATGCCTAGTACCACCCGGCAGTTCACTCGAGTGAGTGACACTGGGAAAAATCCAGAACAGCTTAAGTCAGTGACTGTATTTCATCAGTGTAATTCAGAGCACATATTTTGCCTGTGAGCTGAACCCTGGTATCCCCTACGTCCCTACTTCTGAAGTTCTTGAGCAGAGGGGGGAATTTTTTCCCACCAGATCTTACCTTTGTTAACAGGCACTACGATGCATTGGCAGACAGAACACTGTAGTTTTCACGTCCAACCCACTTGTCCAGTTTCCTGTTTCATGTTCATACTTTTCCCAAGCCAAAATCCCTGCAGAAGCAAAAAACACCTCATGTTGTTGCCAAGCTATGAGTAGGAATGAGGTTGCTGAATAACCTGGTATCCCATCCTTCTAGCCATGAGTCTGGTCAAACGAAAGGTACTCTCTGAGTACCTTTGTGTCGAGGAGACAGTATGAAGGTTCAGATGGGCTGCAGAGGACCAGATCCAGCTGGTTTTCATACCACTGAGACTCATAAACCACTTGAGTATACTAAGGAATCTTTCTCTTATGGCTGAAGACGTATTTATGGCTGACATATCCAAATCACTGATAAATTTCCTAGATTGTGAGAGCTCCATATCTGCACTTAGAAAAAGATCTGAAGAGCTTAAAACATGTTCTGGAAATGAAGAACCTTCAGATTCACCAACAGGAGAAGATGATTATGGAGCTAGAAAAACAGGTGCGTTGTCATTTTTCCTACAGAGGAGACATCAGAGATGTAATAAAGGAAAAGTTTGGTTACAGCAGATGAACTTAAGAGAGGTAAGTAAACACACGAGGCTGGGGAGGGCAAGTAGAGGAAGACTGAGCCATGGTGTTTCTTGCTGCTGCTCCTGCAGGCATTTAGGAAGCTGTGTATGAATTAGCAATATTCACCAAGCAATCACTAGTAAAGCTTACTCTAGGAGAGGTCTCTCCAATTCTCCAGTAATGCTTTTCTGTAGCCTACACTGTTTTCTTATCCTTTGCTCATGGTAGTCCCTAGTGAAGGACTCCCTAGCACACCATCAATTACATTTTTTGTTGGAAAGGGCATTCATTTTGTACAGCATAACCTGCTGTGACAGTAAAAGCACAGGCTGGTGATAGGATGAAGGAATACCTCAGCTGGGAGCCAGGGCAGCTGGTTCAGCACAGCATTCAGCAAGATTTGTTTCCATTTACGGGGAAATTTGAGAACTCTGATGATTCTTTTGCTGAACAGACGCTTGAGTAAGTGGATGTAGAGAAAAGTGCTTCTTTACAACTGAGGCTTGTTATCTGTGCTCCTTCCAATGCACTGCTCCTGGAGCTAAGCCAGCATCTGAAAACATGCACTGTAGTCTTATACTGGAAGAAATAATCCCAAACAACAGCCTATATAGTTCCTGGTCACTTAGCTGCTTTTGATAATAAACCACATATGAGCACACAGTCCTGTTCCTGCCCTGTATCACAGTAAAACATTGAGTCTACTGTGGTCCAAAGGCACAACTGCTTTCTGTTTAAAGATATACCTTTGTAAGTAGCAGAACATCTACAGGACATCTCCAAATGCTATGCAAAATGAGGTGTCTCACAAGGGAGCAAGAAGACATTTCAAATACAGGGTCAGGCATGGCTTCTTGGCTGCTGAAAGGGGGGCTGGAAATGAAGATGCCATAGCTACTACTTAGGAAGACTACTGAGGAAGCAGAGAGGACACCCATGATAGTGGGTCCTCTCTCAGAGCATTTCAAAACAGGGCCAGAATCCACATTCTGCTCTAACAAAATACACTGGGACAGGCCAGAATATGTGAGAATCAGGAGTATCCTTTACAATTGCCTGCATAGATTGGAAAATGCTACGTGAAACTGTTGTCCTCATCATGAAGTGTGAATTATTGCTAACTCCAGTACACAATATTTTGGTTCTTTATAAAAGGTTGGGAAATTCAATATCTGAGCTCACACAGAGATAGAGTTACCCTGTGCTGTCTTGTTTTCTTTCCAGTGTTGAATTCAGCAAAATTCAAACTGCTGGAAAACCAAGAACAAGTTCAAAGCTTGGAAAAAACAGGGCACCTGAGGCTTTAGAACATGCCTGTAAACATCTTACTGATATTCTAATACACTGCTATTGATATCCTCAAACTTTGCCCTTGAACTGTCCTGAATAAAAGCTGCCTATGCTTGGGATAGGATTCATTTCAATTAATTACAGCTTAAAGTTAAATGTCGAGTTTAAACCTGTCATTGAAGATGACATTGTGAGCAGGGGTGAGAATAGTCTCTAAAGGGCAGCCTACCTCCTGTGAATGCAGCAGCAGTCTGAGGCTGCTGCTGGGCATCATCTGCCCTGGTCGGTGACTTTCCTCCCCATAACTGAGGAATCATAATCCTAGAGGTTGGATGCCAGGCTCTTTTATCTGATGATGCTAGTTGATCTGGATGATGTACATCATACCACCTTGTACTCCTCCTTCATCACTGGACTGATGACTCATACCACAAAGCCCTTTCCATACTGGGCATCCACATGCTCCCCAGGTGCCACCAGCTCTCTGGCCAAGAACAATGGCTGGTAATGCTGGCTCCTTGGGGGATGAAAGTTATGGGGGCACCACTGAGGAAAACAT
>NW_008662541.1:24079-62458 GCF_000695815.1 Acanthisitta chloris
AGTTAGAAATAAGGGCTAGTTCAGCTCTGTCCCTGCTCAGTGCTCTGCTGATGACTGCACTTAATTCATTTATTTGATGTGGTGGTATGAGTTAAGTCTCAGCTGCAGCCAAGATGACCAGCTACATCTATCCTCAAATTTTGGAAGCTGTTCTAGGGACAAATAAAGAACAAATCATCTTGGATCAGGTGTTGGATGTTCTTCAGTTATAACAAACCTTTTGTTGCAGGTTGAAAAAAATTTAAAACTGGAAGAAAAAATCACCATGCTGCAACAGCAGAATGAAGAACTCAGAGCCAGGATTGAGCAAAATACTGTCATAACAAGGTTTGTGCTGATATTTACAATCTGTCTAAGCTTAAAAGGATGCTCTGGATCTTAATTGCCCAAGGCTGACACTTATTTCAGAAGGGGAAAAACTTACTTCCCTCTGAAAATGTATTGGTATCTTGATCCGCTTGTTTTCTTTAAAAATCCTTTTTATATTGGGATTTGTCTTTAACATAAGGCCACATATCTGTCTGTATATTTCCATGATTTTGACATGCTGCTGAGAGTAAACTTGTTCTGATCTCAGTAGCAGTGCCCTGAGACCCATTAGTCAGTGGGTAATGAGGATAGGAAGTGGAAAGATTTCAGGAGAGACATCCTAACAGTGTCACTGTCAGTCAGGTGGGGTTATCCTTTGGCAGGTTTTTTTATCAGCACTGCCTGTTTGCAACCCTGCCACAACTTGACATGGGTAACAAGGTTCCTTGTTTTAAGGTGGCATATAAAGAGGAGGGTAGGACAGTCCCTGTCCCAAAGAGTTTATAGTCTCCTATAGAAACCACAGCTGGGGCCAGGCAGAAGAGATGCCAGGAGGATACACTAGAGCTGGTCTTGTCCCAGCATAGCAATTGCCTAGCTGTCATTGCAGCCAGAAATTTTATCATTGGCTAAAAATGCAATTAAATTTTTAGCTGACTTTTTAAAGTGTCGTATCTCGGACTTTAGTTTTTGTCTTTTTAGTGCCTCATTTGTTAATAATTCAGACTTTTAAAATTCTCTCCAGCATACAGATATTTTTAAAAGGCAGCAATGATTGTCCTACCATTCAGATCGGGGTGAGGTTTATGTTTCCTCTCACCTGATTACAAATACCTATAACACACATATCATTGTCTGAAGTGGGTGTCTACAGCCTTTCTGTGCCTGGGGAGGAAAACTAGGAATTTTTAAAGTCTGGTTCACCAGCCCAGTTCAAGCCACCTGCTTTTGGGCTGGACAAATTGTGGCCTGGAAGTGGCAGTGTCTCTCTGTGCCTGACAGCAGCCAGGGTGCCTGGTTCAGTGCTTGGCAGCTCTGCATTGCAGCTACCTGTCTCCAGCTGGGCGAATAGCACCCTCCCTCTACTCCCTGCCTGTATTCAGCTGCAGCACTTTGCTTCTTGCCTGTGACTATGAGGGTACTAGTTTTTAGAATGTCTTTTAGGAGAAATTCTGAATTTGAAGTCAGCCTGGAAAGCCAGCTTTGACAACAGTAATTTTCAACAGTCACTCTCCGGGGACAGCTCTGGGGCAGCTGTAGGAACAGCCAGGGCTTTAAAGTTGGAGTTATTAAAACATGCATTTTCTTGGCAGCAGTAGCCATCCCAATTACTCATTTCTGTTGTACTGGCACTGCCTGGGAAGTGCAGCATGAATGAGCTCAGGGAGCTGCCCTCACTGGGGAATAGCAAGGATTAGAGCTATTTCTGCCAATTTGTAGTTCAGGTGCCCAAGCTGCTATGGCAGCCCAGCAGCAGTGAGAGCAAGGAGGAAGCCAGAGCAGACTGCAGCACAGTCAGGAGGGAGTTCCCAGAGGCACTGAGGGGTGCACCACAGAGTATTTCCAATTATAGCCAAGTGCTGGTACAAAGGGAAGGACAAAAGCCTTGCAGGTAGATCATGCCTCAGCTTTGGATACAGGAGCTCCACAGAACCTCTGCTAGGACTTCCCCAAGCATTTGAATAAATCATCTGATTTCCCACCATTTCAGATACTCACTCCAAATTTTTTTGCCCTTTGGACTGAGAATGTTTGTAGAATGGTAGTTTATAACACCCAAGAGATTAAGGTGACCAAGAAGGTGTTTGTTCACTGTTGACATAGCCCAGACACCTAGTGACCTCTGGACCTTTTGAGTTGAGGGCACAACTCAGGCACCTTCTGCTGCATCCCTATCATGTTGGTGTGCCCCTGCAGACCTCTGTGGTTTTATGGCTGTGATTGATTTGTTACAGCTCCTTAAATTAAATTGCTGGGAGACTGGCAGAGAAACACATCTGATCATAAGTTTGCTATGCTGGGGAAAAAGGTTTCCCCAAATGAGTTAGGTCTAGAATTGAAACATATATTTCATGATACAAAGTTACATAAACACATTTGCTTTTCTACTGCCTGTCTTCCTTCTCCTGCATGAGCAATGAAGAGGGACTGAAAGGATCTCTGTATCTTACTGTGTGAGACTTCCCAGAGGACAGATACCATGCATTCTACTGTACCTCTAGCAAATCTCATCGAGCCTCTAATGTAAAGGAGCCTGATACACACTGCACTTGCCTCCTGTCCAAGCAGTACCTTTAGCAGAGGAGGGAGCTGAGCCTGTCACTGTGGACTGCAGTCTGTGCTGGTATAACCAGCCTCTTCCCAATGCCCAGTTGAGGTTTTCCAGCCAGTTACACACTAGGAGCTGCACAAAGACAGGGAAAGCATGTGCTTTTTTATGTTTTCCTCAGAAAAAAATGCTGGCTGAAAAGGATGTAGTGTGACTTTGAATGTGACTTTTATGGCCTGTCTTGTTAGACACCACAAAAGAAAAAGTAATTCCATGTGTACCGAGAGGCTTCCTATGGAGTTACTTCTTCAGGATGAGCTCCCATGTGGACTTTGTCATGACTGTTGGACCATGAGCTCATGCTGCACCTGGTTCCCCAGTGATACTGAATAGGATTTTTCTTCTCTACCAGGCAAGCAGCTTTCTGAAAACTTCTGTCAACTTGTGCCCTGTAATCCTTCAGCTCTGCTAGCCACTGTTCCGTGGTTCAAAACTTTCAGGAAATGGGAGAAGAAACAGACATATTCTTGGTTAGCTGAGCTACATTTATGCAGGAATTGAGGGTAAAAAGAGCAGAAATTCTTAAAAAATCTTCTGTAAACAAAATTGCAAATGCCAACTCCACCCTCTTCGAGGCTTTTGGTGAATGAACCAGCAGTACATGACATCTGCTATAGGCTTCAGGCTACACCCAGAAAAGGAGTTGTACATAATTTTGTATGTGCAATCCAAAATCCACCCCCAGCTGCTGCTGAACACTGGAAATACCTAGAGGAAGGTTAGGTTCCTCCCTACTAATTTCTATAAAATCTTAAATTGCTTGTAAATCAGGTTAGGCATCTGCCCAGAGTTGCCCCAGGCTGATCACATCAAGACCTGGCTCCTGCCCAGGTATAATGAGGCTGCAGAAGCTTGGTGCTCCTACACACATCCTTCAGGACATAGGTGTTGTCAGCACATGCCCTAAACACATCACAGTCAGGTCCAACAGTCTACCTGCACTGCTCCATTTCTTTCAAAACCAGTCATCTGGCTAGATGAGTGCATACTCACTAAGGCTGTGCTGCCCATAGGAGATTTCCATGCCTCAGTTCCCAAAAAGCCATCAGATTATAGGGCATTCTAGGCATAACTCCTCCCTGGTCCTTGCTGGTGAAGCTTCCTTAGTGTTGCTGTCAGGAATAGATGCTTTTTCTTGGGACCAAGGAGGAAGGAGCTCCTCATGACCTTTTACAGGGGAAAGGGAAGGACTTGAAGCTGAGCTGCATCCTGCATCAGGAGCATGGAGAGGGCAGACTCCCTGTTTGAGGTGCCTCAAAGAGGTGTAGAGCAAAGACACGGGTGCATCTGGAGGCAGAGTCAGACATTGGGGGAGCAGCTGTGACTTGTGCAGATGCCTTTCTCACCCAGCAGTGAAGAGATCAGGGAACAGCTGTACCCCAGCTTTGGCAGCTCACTTGCAGCCCTAGAGGCAGGGAGATGGGATGGGATGGGATGGGATGGGATGGGATGGGATGGGATGGGATGGGATGGGATGGGATGGGATGGGATGGGATGGGATGGGATGGGATGGGATGGGATGGGATGGGATGGGAAGAGGTGCTCGGTGTCCTGCCTGGCCCTACCTCTTGTGCAGCACTGGCTACATTAATGCCAACATCTTTGCCCTGGTGTGCCTTACATGTTGTCCTGCTTTTCTCTCCAGGCAATTGTCAGAGGAGAACGCCAATCTTCAAGAATATGTTGAGAAAGAAGTGGAAGAGAAGAAGAAGCTCAGCAGGACTAATGAAGAGCTCCTCTGGAAGCTGCAGGAAGGAGATGCCATGAGCCCCATCAAACTCCCACCCACATCGTCCACTTCTTTTTATGGCTGCTCATCAGGGAATTCCTCTCCAGCAAAAGTCAGAACCTTGCGGCGATGAATCAGCAGCTGCGTGCGGAAGGTTCTCTGCCTTTTATGCATTTCCAATCTGCAAAATGTTGCCGTCCAAGAAAGTATTACCATCAGCAGGCACCCAGGGTTCATGCCTGCAAGCATGCTCAGTAGCTGCATAGCTTTACACTAGGCAGGGTACTCTTATAGTCCTCGTACAAAAACTCTTGGTTCTGATGTGTTGATTAGGGTAGCAAAAATGATAGCAAAAAGCTAGGAGAGCAGAAAATTAGGATAGCAAAAAGTTTAGTTTGATGTGTGAACATTTTAACTACTGTTAGAGCCAACAGTTGGAAAATGCTCTATTAATGGTTCATCAGAATGAACTTTTGCTGCAGTATTTCAGGTTAGTTACAAATACAGTTCAAGTTGTGAATATTTCTGTATATGTGTCTGTGTTTATATACATGTACGTATTGTACCTTTATACCTATATATAGACGCACACACATATATATGTAGTTGCAGATGTTCTGAATTGCATTTTTTATATTATTGGATACTACTAAGTGCTGATATATTTTCATTACAGTCAGCAGTTTTCTAACTCGTGCCTAAGACTTGTATCTAAACAAAACGCATTTCTGTTCAGCCTCCCAGGAATATTTATACCCAGCCTAGAAGAAAGTTACACAGAAGTAGAAGCGCCTTCCAAATGACCACCAAGTGGTACTCTAATGTAACGTGAACACCAGCGAATTTGAAATTCTGAGACAGTACTGCCTTCAAAACCATCACCTTTGCATTGAACACCAGATACGATATGCATACCATCCACCGCTTTTTAGCTCTTAGCATTGGTATTGTAAGTGGAGATAGGCTAGAGATGAGAAACCTGAGGGTTTTAGCAAATTTGGTAGAGGTTACTGCTTAACGTGGTTCAATTTTAGTGTCTTTAAATCCTAGTCAGATCTTACCTTGTTTTACCTTGTCCTGGCTTGGATACAATCAGAACTTCTGGTTGTAGGTTCCTGTCCATTTTTTAAAATTTTAAGTCCCATAAGCAAGAAGGAGAAAATAAGTTGTTCATCCTTGACCTTTACTGGATGAGAGGTTTTCAATATTAGGATGAGATATCAGGCACCTGCTAGGGCTTTAGCCTCCTTCCACCTGAAACACCAAATACAGCACAGCCAACTACATGGACGCAAATGAGGTCAGAATTTCTTTCCTTCCACATATATATATTATTTCACGTCGCTAAAGCTTACCCAAAGTTACAGAGCACTTTGAGATTCATGGAAATGAGTGGCTAAACTACCTTTAACTTTCCCATCTAGAAGCAAAAAATGCTCACCCAGGCTTGGGGTGACCCCCACCTGAGGCGGTGGTGAGGCCAAGGAGCAGCTGAGGTGGGACAGGCTGCAGGACTCTCATGGGCACTGCTAGCAACAGAAAAAGTATCCTTGAGCATAATTTAAAAAACAGAGATCTGTGGGATGCTTTTCTACCCAGCTTGGGGCAAAGAGCCTGCATGCAGGCCTACACTGCATACCAGGGTCAAAGTAAGTGGGAGACAGTACCTGCAGAAAACCCCTGGGGTGTGAGAGCACTTGCAGTGAGGGCAGCTCTCCCACCCAGGTGTGCACACCCTGCACCCACAGGGGTGGGATTGCACAGCCCTGCTATACTGCTTGAGTGGGAGCTGTACTTCAGCTTTCCTGGTAAGTACTCAGGATTCACAGACTGCAGTTTAGATACAGCTTTGAACACTGTCAAAGCACCTGTGGCCTGTTCCACGGTGTTAAAAAGAAAGGTGGTTCATTTTCTTCTTTTTAGAGAAATTTATTTTTTAGTGGCTTTTGCATGATACTGTGATACTGAGTAAATTGAGTATCTTGTTAAAATAGATCATGCCACATCAACTACTACTGTTGAAATGCATTACTAGATTTTAGTGTGTCCAGCAAGTACAACCTCAAAGTAAGATAGATACTTAGCACACACATGCACACAAAGCCCCTTCCTGCCACATACGACTTTAATCACTTTGATACTTACTAACTGCACAAATATCTGCAATACCTACTGTGTTGTCATCTTTCATTCCACCAATACAATTCTGATACAATGAGATCATAGAATCATAGGATGATTCGGGTTAAAGGGGACCTTTAAGATCATCTAGTCCAATCCCCACTGCCATAGGCAGGGACACTTTCCACTAGACCTGGTTGCTCAGAGCTCCATCCAACCTGCCTTTGAACACTTTCAGAAATGGAGCATCCACAGCTTCTCTGGACAACCTGTTCCAGTATCCTATCACCTTCATTGTAAAAATTCTCTTCCTTATGTCCAGTCTAAACCTAACCTCTTTCAGTTTAAAACTGTTGTTCCTTGCCCTGTTAAAAAAAATATCTCTCCATCTTTCCTGTAGGCCCTTTTCAGACTCTGGCAGGTTGCTATAAGGTCTCCCCAGAGCCTTCTCTGCTCCAGGCTGAACGACCCCAACTCTCTCAACCTGTCTTCATAGGATTGGTGTTCTGGCCCTCTGAGCACCTTCATGGCCCTCCTCTGGACTCACTCCAACAGATCCATGTCCTTATGTGGAGGGCCCCAGAGCTGGATGCAGTACTCCAGGTGGGGTCTCATGAGAGTGTAGAGGGGCAGCATCACCTCCCTTGACCTGCTGGCCATGCTGCTTTTGATGCAGCCCAGGATACAGTTGACTTTCTGGGCTTTGAACACTCAATGCCAGCACCTATCCAGCCTTTCATCCAACAGTATCCCCAGGTCCTTCTCATCAGGGCTGGTCTTGATCTGTTCATCCCCCTGCCTGTATTAATATCAGGGGATGTCACAACCCAGGTGCAGCATCTTGCCCTTGGGCTTGTTGAACCTCATGATGTTCACACTGACCCACCTGTCAAAACTGTCAAGGTCCCTCTGGATAGCATCCCATCCCTCCAGTGTCTCAATTGCACCACTCAACTTGGTGTTATCTACAACCTTGCTGAGGGTGCACTTGATCCCACTGCTTATGTCATTGATGAAGATATTAAACAATACCAGTCCCAATGGATCCCTGAGGGATACCACTTGTTACTGATCTCTATTTGGACATTGAGCTGCTGATTACAACTCTTTGGATGCAGTTATCCAGCCAATTCTATATCCAACTCCCATGCATCAAAGCCATATCTCTCCAGTTTAGTGACAAGGATGCTGTATGGGACTGTATCAAAGACCTTACAGAGTCCAGGTAGTTGCTCATCCCTCATCCACCAATGCAGTCACACCATTGCAAAAGGCCACCAGATTAGTCAGACTGATTTGGTAGTTCTTAGGATTTTCCTTTTTACCTTTTTAAAAAATGGTTGAGACAATACAACTACAGTTGTTACCATGATGCTATTCTAAACTTTTCTATAATAAACACACTAAAGCATATTACTGGCCCAGGGCAGGCTGGCTGAGCCTTTTTAATTTATTCATCCTTTCCCTCTATTTCTGGTGCTTTCCCTAACACTTTGTTGGTTTAAAGGCATATTCAAGAGATGCTTCCAGCAGTGAATTGGGAGTGGGACTTTTACGGTGGGAAAACTGGGACTGAACCCAGCTCCACCATCATTTGGTATCATTGCCAATTCCTTTCCCATCTAATGTATGCCTCCCAATCCTGCCTCTCACTGGATTCTTCCTTGGCACAGCCTCTGAGGCCTGCCCAGTTGCTAGCAAAGCTGCAGACATTTTTCCTGACCAGAAGGGACCCAGCAACCCATCCCTGCGGGGGGCATGAAGGGTGGCTCTGTCTCATGCAAGCCCAGAAACATGGACTTTTGTTCCCCAGAAGGGTTAATCCTTTTTCCTGCTCTTCCTCTCTTCTGTTCCTCTTTGCCTCTGCATGCTGGAATAGGTGCGAAAGAAAAGCCCAGATCGCTTGGGTAGCGGGAGGAAGGGGCAGCCCCTGAATGGGGCCGCCACTCCTTGGGGAGGAAGACTCCCAAGTGCATGGCCAATCCAGTAACCCCTGCTCTCCCCAGGGAACTGCAACATGCAAGGTGAGCTTGGCATTCCCATCAGCGTAGGGGTCGTATCTCTAGCTCTTGCTCCCTGGCTGTCCCTGCTCAAAGGCAAGCAAGGGGAAGTTCTTGCTTTTGGTGGCTGGAGACTACCCAGACTCCATGGCCACTGTGGCAGCCTTCCCATTTGGCAGGGTAGAGCAGCCTTTGGCAGGAGAGGGAACATAACCAGCACTAAGCAGGAAAGGGTTCTGCCTTTATCTTTCAAAGAAGCCGTTTTATTTGGTTAATCTTTACATAATGCAGAAGGGTGTGGAGGCAATAAAACCAGCCTACAGCTGCTCTGAAGGGGCTCCAGAGACAAGCACGAGGAGCAGGTATCAGCTGTAGGGTGGCAGGAGGGCTGGCAGCGAGCAGGGGGCATGGAAAGCTCTGTTTTTCTGTGGGAAGGTGCCATTTGGCCCCGTTGGGATGGAACCTCCTGTGACTGCCAGCTCAGACAGGCTAACTCAGTCGATGCACAGCAGCAAAGGTTTGTGGTGGTGGCAGGTGGGGGGAGGAAAGGAAAAACTATCAAGTGCAAAATCAGGTATTTTACGTCTCTGCACTGATGGTGGTTGTGTCCCATGGACACTCTGAGGAGCCTCTGTACAGTTTCCCATGCAGCAGGAGTTCTGTGGTCCCGTTTACTATGTGGCTAATGATTACAGGAAGAGTTTGTATTATTTCAAGTTAATATGTACAGATAAGTGTAATATATTCCTGATAATAAATACCTGCGCCAGTGCATCAATGGGCTGACGTGTACGAACCAGCATGTCCTGCTGTGTTTTCTGTGCACACAGAAACCAGGATGAATAGAAAACTAAGCAAAACCCCATTAAAGGGTTACCCCATTAAGGTAAAGACTGAATCTAGACAGTCACTTAGCCTCCTGGAACCAGGGCTGGTCAGCTGGGTTACCTGACTGTGGCTCACATGCTATAAATTAGATCAAAAATCCCATGGATTCATTCTCTAAGGGTGCTTCCAATATGACTGGGGCTCCCAGGAGACCACGGATCGTGGTCTGCAGTGTTTCTATGAAGGCGTCATGCTGCATTATGTGGCAATGGGAACATTTCTGCCAGTGGTTCAGGCACAGCAGCCAACACCCACACTCTAATGTGCCAGTTTCAACACTCCAGCCCTTGTCCCCTCACCCTGCTCTTCTGCTGAGAGCATGGGGTCCTCAGACTTTGCCACAAGGATTAACAAGGGGCCAGTTCACATCCCATCTCAGGAATGTGTCCAGTAACATCCTCCTGACAGATTTTTCACCAGACTCCTGGCTTGCTTGGCACCGACTAAGCTACGGCAAGGACCAGGTCTGAGGGGAGAAGCAAAGCAGTGTTCAGTGACCACTGTCTTGTCTGCCCCAGGGCACAAATGATGGAGGCAGTGGCACAAGGCAGACAAGCCTCCTCCTGCCTGGTGTTTTCAGTGTTGTCCTGCAGACACTATCCTGGAAAACACACCAGCAGAACTCTTCATTCACTTCGCTGTCCTAATTTCCCGAAACAACCAAACTTGCAATACAAGCAATATTTACACCATCTGGATCAATTTTTAAGTTACCTTTGCCAGTTCTTAAAGTCCCACATAATACCTGAACTGGTGGTACAAGACAGAGACTGAGTCACCACAATGTCAGCAGCAACAAGCTGCTCAGCACTGAGCAAATTCTCCAAATTACATATTGTCCCACCTGTCTCAGCAAACCCAAAAGACAGTGCAGAGTTACCACGAGCAGCTCCCTGAGCAAGTGCTCTCCTGCAGAGACTTGGGACAGCTGGCAGACATTGGAACACGCTGGACAACAGAGGCAGGTTTGCAAATGAGGGCAAACAATAGGCATAATTTATTTGGATATCGAGAAATATGTTTTAATGCTGTACCACAATTACAAGTGAATTTCCAAATTCCATTCTTTAGGGGAGAAGTATTTACAGTGTTGCTAGGATAAAAAGTAGCTGCACACCCACACTGTGCTCTAGGGGCAAGGTTCACATTTTAAAACTTAAGGCTTTAATCACCACATGAACACAGTAAAAACCAAACCAAAAAAATCTAACAAAAAAAAAAGATAAAAAAGGATTAAACAGATCTGTTTGCAGGACAAGCATTAAAACTATTCATCACGCCCATAAGAAATTCTGAGAAATCATTAGGAAAATAGACTATTAGACAACGGAAAGGTATTTACATTTTTCGTAACAATTAAAAAATAAAAATATACAGACTTTTCCATGGCTTCGGTTAGAATAATCCCTTTACCAGCTCCTCCTGCCCCCTGCATCCAGAGTAGCTGGAAGGTACAACGTGCTGCAAGGGAATCCTTTGCTTCCCATTGTTGCCCCGAAAATACAAGACACTTTGTCAAAACCACTGCCCCACACAGCACTGGGATGAAGAGGTGCCTCTTGTTGGCTGGAGCCTGCCAGGTCTCAGATGAACCCCACGTCTCACAGTGTGAGCCAGGAGCAAATACCCTGAGATTTTTCTGGCTCTTGCTAGCAGAGACCTTCCAGGATCATCTGCTTTCCAGCTGGGTGTGTTGGACACCCAACGGGACATCATCTGCAACCATACTGCAGAGCGTAAGGCAGCCTGGTGGGGGTTATGGGGGAGGCATTGCTGCTGGAGTGGGAAATATGTGATCCTGCAGTGGGCAGCACAACTGATGGCACCAGCAAGGCAGCCTTGCCTTCAGCTTGCTTTTGGGATGCAGGCATGCAGGCATCCCACATCAGGCTGGAGGCCCCACAGAAAGATGAGGTGGCTGTGAGAAGAAAGCGTCAGTTCACTGTGTAGGTATAGATTTAGCCTTGAACAAGTGCAATTTTTTGGTAAGGGGAAGGAAAAAACAGGACCTGCCGGGAAAGTCAAGTCTCCAAGGCTTTTAGTTAGAGATGCTTTTTCTGCCAGAGGGAAGAGGTTTGCCTTGAAAGGGGAGGACACTGAGATGCACGTAGAGGAAGGATTTCAGAGGAGCCTGCTGGTTGAAAACCAGCCCCACTCCTGCTCCTCCCAATCAATGCAAACTTCTCATGCCTCCCAGACCTGCCTATCACCTTTAATTCATTTGGGCAGGTGACAGCAATGTTCACTTGCACATGGCTTTCCTCAGGGCAGGGGATTTAAGAATTTCCACTGTAGTTCATTAGTATATAAAAAGCAATCACTAAAGAAGCAGATTTTACAAATATAAACATAATAACCTATCACACTGCTTTCTGGTCTCTGAGTTAGTAGGAATGGAGGCAGCAGGCAGTGAAAGGCACCCTCTGTACACCATGAATAGGAGTTTGTTTTAATCTGGGATGGATGAAGGGTGAGAGCATCCATGGCAGGCACTGCTAGTTAAAACTTTACCCTTCTAAAACCCTGGCAATAAACAGCAACGTGTGACATCAGCACATCAGCAGCAGTTTCACCAGAGTGGCTCCCTTCAGCCTCTTCTCCCCTGCTGCCACCAAGCACAAATGGCTCTGAAGCAGCAGCACTCTGTCTGCAGCACACCCTGGCCCCTGCAATGCCCAGACAGGGCTGGTGTGCAGCAGGACAGCCCCACACCCCTCACACAGCAGTGCTGCTCGACACCCAGCACAGGCACTCTCTGCCTGAACCAGCAGCAAACTCCACACTGAGGGACAGAAAAAGCACAGAGTGAAGCTGAAACCCACTCATTAATGATTTTCAGTAACCAAAGAATGGAAGTTGTAAGCAAATAAGCAAAAGCTAGTAATTTTTGCACAAAAAAATACTCTCTTTTGGGGGAGGAAGGGGGAAAGGAAAACTGTTTTGACAGCAATTTTTCATTGAGAAAGTCTGGCTACGTACTCAGACTCGCCATACAACTGCAAGTTGCAGCCTCAGTGCAGCCAACCTCTGCCCACCATACACCCTCCTTCCAACAGCTTCCCCAGAGGCTTCTCTCAAGTAAGCAGACTGGGAGCAACCAAATATGCTGAAACAAGGTTACTCCTTCAAGCCAGAGCCTGCCCCTAAATATCAGGCATGCCATTTTTAATAGGCCTCTCAGATTTGGCGGAACAGAATCTATTCTCATGCCACACAAAAGCACTGCTTCTCCATTCCCACTTCCTCATACAACAAAATGCTCTGCATCTGTACAAAATATTGTTACCACAAAATAAAGACTGAACTATTTACAAAGGAAAGCTCAAATGAATGAAAGCATATCATCCACAACAGCAAAGTTAGCAGCAGCTGCATGACTTCAAAGATATTTGGCTTGATCTATGTTACATGCAGACATCAGCAGGGAAGCAGAGGAGACAGTAAAAAAAAACCATAATAAAACCCCCACTATTCAGCAAAGTCCTTGACATTGTCCTAGAAAGAGGCAGTCAGATTTGCTTTTCAGCTTACAAAGTGTACAGGCAAGGTGTGGATGCAGGCAGGAGGGGACAGGGCAGGAGTATGCAGCTGTGTCAAATTCATCACCTCCTTATTGGTCCACTCTCCTGGTCAACATATGTGAAGAGGAGACCAGGAGTCCCCAGGTCCAGCTGGACACTTTTGAAGCAGGTAGAGAGAGCCAGGGAGACACCTACACTTTCCTGTCACTATGCAGGGCCACAAACTCCCTTCGCCTCCTTCTGTCTGGTGAGTAGCAACAATAAACTGGCAGCACCTGCCACCAGGGAACTGATGGGTTGAAGAAGTCACAATGGAGCAGTGGGAGATGGAACTAAGGACTCTCATCTCCACTAATAAATTTATGGCGTGTAGCTCTGGGGCTGGTACAGGTAATGGCACATTTCAATAATAAATCTGGTGACACAAAGGTTTTCTTATGAACCTTCTCAGAGAAAAGACAACTGAAGAAAAATGACCCCCCCATCAAGACTTTCCCTTCTTCTATGTGCTGTTATTATATGCCACAAAAGCTGAGATGAAGTCATGGAATATAAACACCAGAACAAATCCCTAGGCAGACAACAAAAATAAGTTAATATTTATACAGTATAGTTTAAAAAAATTACATACAGCAAGAAATCTGCATATTTTAAAATAATTTTCTTTGGATACACTTGCAGTCAGAATTCACCCCCAAATGGTCATTGCTTAATGCCTTAATTGCTCAGAAGCTGGTACTCAGGTAGGGAAAAACATCCTTACATTTTTAGTACAATAGGAAGCTTTGCTCCCCTCTGAGTTTTCATCTTCTTCCCCTCCCACCACATCTTCAGTGCTTTTTGGGAAGCTGTGGAGTATGTTGATCTTGCCTGTGTTCAAACAAAATAGACTTCAACCTAGTAGCTTTTAATTTCTATATTCATCTCTCTCAGCCTGAGTAAGACTTTTTATATGCACAAGGAGCAAAGGATTGGCAGATGGTTAAGACCCAGCGACTGGAACAGACTTCGTTTTGTGGGGGAAACTGCACCCAAAACACTCCTGAAGTGCACCTGGGAGGCAATGAACACATTGTCTTCACTCCTGCCAATTACAACCCTGTCAAGAGGAGCCTTCCAGTGTACTAGAAAGAAGACAAGATTAAAACTCCTCAGTGGGCAGAAACTCTATAAAGCCTGTCTTGGAAACCTGTGAGAAATGGTCCACAGTCCAGCCATGTAATCCAGAAGACTATATGGTTCCCCTTTCTGCTGTACCAGATGCCTGGTGAGACCCTAGGCAAGTCATGCAGCAGCCTGTTCTTCAGTTCTCCAACTGAATGATGGAGACAAGAGCCCATCGCTTTGTCAGGAAGAGCCATCCTGGCAAACAGACTAAAGGTTGTCCAGTGTTCACAGGCAGCAGTGTGGAAGACACCCAGGAAAACATCCACTCAGGTTGGGAAAGGCGGTTTCTGCAGCATCTGTTTGGGATGCTCCATCTCTTAGAATGTCTGAGGTCAGGTTGGGCAGGGTTTTGAGCAACATGATCTAGTGAAAGATGTCCTTCCCACGGCAGGGAGGCTGGACTAGATCTTCAAAGGTCCCTTCCAACCCAAACCATTCCATGATTCTATGATTTGTTTTTCAGAACAAGCTGAAGCATGAATTTAAATCAGTGGCAATACATGGGTATGGCCCACTTCCTGATGCTTTAATAAGCCCTTTTTAGGGTTGTGAATGAAAGCTATTAGAGAGAATTAAAAAAAAATAATTCATCTTACAGCAAAACCAACACATTGCCAACCAAACACAGACCCTGGTCTCAACTCCAAATTTCCTACCTTTCACTACAGCCAGTCTCTGGAGATGATCTCCAGCCCCAAAGGGAAAACTCCCCTCAAGCAAGTTGGACCCTAGAACTTAATGGTGTTCTCTGGTCTGCATGCTCTACTGGGACGGAGAAGACCCTGCACACACCCACAGCCTCCCCTGGGCAGGGGACAGACACCAGGCACTGCTCATGTAAGAAGTTCAAGTCACTGAGGATCCTCCTGTGCTTCCCTTCCCGGGGCAGAAACATGCTCCACCCACCAATGCCCAACTGAAGTCTCAGTCAAATCCTTTGCTAATGCCACACATAAAACTGACATAGGGAGTGGAAAATAGGGCTCCATTTGTTGTCAGAGCTGGGCTTACTTCTGCTAGCCACCTCACCACTGCAGCAACACCACTGGTAGTTTCCAAGGCAAAGAGGTAGGACAGCTCTTTGGAGACACCTGTTCTTTTCAAGCCTTTCAAGTACTTGCACCACATAGATTCCTGACTAAACCTGGCAACCTGTCTGCAGAGAGCACAGTCAGCAGAAACATCTGCTGGCACGACCTGTGTGCTGGCAAGCAACCATTCATCTGACAATCAGTGACCACAAACCTTCCCAACATTTCATAGCAGTGGAGTGTTTTAAAGCATATGAATACATAGTTAGAAAGAAACAATTAAATACAGCAAAAGCTATGAGACCTGATACTTCAAATAATGCAAATCTTGCAGGTGCTTTCTCAACCTGGTGAAAGCTGATGTTTGGTGAGAGCCTTCTTTTGTGCATACACACGGGGTACAGCTCACACTGGGTGAAGGATGGACCTGGCCTACACCTGATAGTAGCACTGCAAAATCTGCTCCATGTATAACCAGGTAGAGTATCTGTGGGGAGGTAATTCCCGGAGCTACTGAAAGAAAGACCTTTGTGAGGCCTGGTTTCCTAGCAGCATTTAAGGTTAACTGGCAGACAGAAGCAGTTTTCTTTCTACACACTTGGAAAATAAAACAAAACAGGAGAGGGGGAGAGGGAAGCACATAGCCCGAGATGAGCTGACAGTGTCGCCAGGAGTTTGCCAGAGTTATGGCTTTCTTCCTTGTCATCCCTTTTAACTGTGCTACTAAACAAACTGCAAGCTGCAGCAACAGGGCTGGGGAGGCCTGCATTACGTTTTCTTATTCCTGATTACAGTAACCTGGCTCAGGATCCCCACCACAAAGCTTCTTCCTTTCACTGCAGCCATTCCCCAGTTGTCCATAAGCCAAACAGTCATTTACAGCTGTGTGAGCCAGCGTCTGTGTTTCTCTCCACATCTGCTGAGGCTGCGTAGGTGGCTTCCACACTGTGCCATATTCCATAGGTAAAGTAGATGATAAAGCCTGTGAAAGTCAAGGGGAAAGGGCACTGTTAGCTCTGTAAGGAAACAGAAACCCCTAGTCCCACCCACTGACACAAGTTACACCAGTGTAAGTCCAGACATCCTGACAGTTAGCTTCTAGCAGACAGCCACTACTCTCCTTAGGGGAAAAAAGCCATGAACACAGGTACCAACCTTTAAAAGGCAATCTATCCCAGCCCCAAATGGGAGCCTGATTAGAACTCTCATGCTTTTCAGTGAGTCCATTCTGCCCAGAACTTTCTCTCTTCGCTTCTGTGCTTACAGCATCCATCCCAGTAAAATACATCTGTACTTGCTGCTAATCTTACACCATGTTGTTTTTATAATGAGAATTTCAGGCAATTCAGCCTTATCCACATGGCTACTGGGAGTATCTGGGGATGCAGCTCAGCTTCTTCAGCTCCAGAACCACAAGGCCCACTGCCTTGACAGCAGCTCAAGGCCAGACCACAAAAAACGCTCTAAGGTTTCTTGCTGGCAACTAGACCCATGAGATGGTTCATGGGTTGTTGTTTTGTTCTCACAAAGGCTTCAAGACCCTTGAATTTTAAACAAAGCTTGAGACACACTGCCTAAATGGCTTCAGTTAAGTCACCAGGATTTCCCAAGGATGATTAGAGTGCAGAATCCCTCCCTGGAACGCTACTATAAATTGGTGGTTAAAAAAAATCTAGTCACTTTGAACACAGCATTTTTTACTCTCTCTAACTCACCTATGAGCATCCAGACTGCAAACCGGATCCATGTGCCTAGGTCTAGCTGCATCATGAGGTAAACATTCACAAAAATACTCACCACAGGAAGAAGGGGCAAAAGAGGTACCTGAAAAAGAACAAGGGGTACATTACATCCACAGAGATGAGTAATGGGCAGGAAAGAACATCACATCCCTTGTAAAGAGGAGGTGATGGCTGTTAGCAATTCTTCAGCTACCAGATCTGAAAAAGGCAAGGTTAAACCCAAAAGGAGGGCATCAATCCACCATGAGATTGGGATGTGAACAATCCTCTTCACCCGTCTTAAGAAAGTTGTCCTTGTTTTGTGGTCTGGAAGGACGCAAGAGGCAAATTTTAGCAGAAATACTAAATACTTGTGGAGTGAAGAAGAAAAACCAAGGACTGCATCATGACAAGCACCTATTGAAAATCAAGAAACAAAGGCAACAGGAATGTCAGAGGAGGGACCCGAGGAGCTTTATCCAGGCAATTAAGCAATTGAGAGCAAATTATCTCAAAGCAGAAGAAAATCGGCAAATATTACAAGAGACAACTGCAGTTATACCAAAAATGCCTTAGTGGTCTGAAAATCAAAGAAGAATGAGATATTAAAGCCAAAATGCAAAGATTAGAAAATTAAAAAACATAGCACAGCATGTGAAAATAGTCTAGATGAGATTTCCTAAGTTTTCTGCTCCTGTACATTTCTCCTTTCCAGCTCTGGAACCAAAACCCCAAAATGAGCTGAAAACACTACCTTGGACAACTCTGGTTGGATTAAGCTATTAAAATTGGTGAATTCACAGAAAAACTGAAATTTAAGAGCAGTCTAAATGAAACCAGTTTAGAGGGTGGAATTAGAATCCAAAGCTAATAATAAATTGGGGAACTACCCTGAAATCAATATGATAAAACATGACTTGCAGGATTATACAAGGGGAGAAAAAACATCCCAGTGTTTGATTATTATAAAAAGGATGGTGTGTTTGATCAGGGCAGGGAAATTACAGACTTCCTTATACTTAAGGCTGTTAAAGAGAGAATGGTTATCCCTTAGGCTTCATGGGGACTAAAGAGGACATAAAAGTGCACCTTCTTAGAGCCTTTTAGCAAGTACCCCTTTGGTCCTTGCATACACTTGCTTCTTGGATTCTTTCTCCTTCTGTATCCATGATCTGATGTGGCCCTTCACAACCATCCCCTTTGCTCCAGTATCCTATAACCTACCCTACAACCATCTGCCTTCTAAAGCAGTGTTCTGCCCTTCCCTTCCAGTGACACCTCTGCAGCAGGCTCTGCCTTCCCAGCTTTGCCTGGATAGAAAAGTTGACATCCTGCCTATATTCTATGCATGCCCATTTCCAGTCTCCCCTTCTGATACAGGCCAACATGCACTTCCTCTTCCAGCCATCCCCCAGAACAGCACTTTTCTAGCTACACATCCCAGGACACTAACCTTAAAGGAGAGTTTGGTTTTGCTTTCAGGCTGTTTCCATATAACGAAGCTGACAATGAGAACAAGGATAGCAGCAATAATCCATAGAGTCTTTATCAGAATGTTTGGCTCAAGAGCAGTCAGGATACAGCTACCCACAATAAGGAAACCTGTGAACAGACACCAAAGATTACTGATAATTCATATATTTTAGATACAGCATAAAAGACCCAAACAAACCACAAGCAGGCAAAGCAGAATCTGAAAGCTTGGCAAACAAAGCAGCAACACATGAGAAAGCTAACTGTAGGAGATATGACTTTCCCCCTGTACAAACACCCCTACCATCAGTGGATTTCTTTTCAAGTCAGAAATTTAATCCGTAGATCCCCAGTCATTTTGACCATTAGAAGAGCTCATCAAGATCATAGCAAAGAGGTGAGTTTTCCCATCACAGTGAGTACAGAGATCTACCCGCTGACTCACTGTCCCAGAGACACACTGCCCAGTGCTTACCAATGATGAAGGTTGAGATGTTCACCACTGAGCCAGAGAATTTGGAAGGGTCTGAATTTGGGGGACACAGTATGGCTTTGAGGGAACACTTCTCCTCTTCTTCTGGCAGAAATCCAGCCTGTGACTCACTGGTACTCACAGACTCGTTGTTATCTGTCTCCTCTGTTGACCTAGCCATCTGGTATGCCAAATTAGGCTGCTCTGGCTGATACCTAGGAAAAAGGAAATGAAACAAAGAGCCTAATGGTTTGGCACGGGGTACTGTTCATTCAAAAACCACATAGATAGTCATGGTTGCAGCTCAGATCACTATAGTGCCCAAACAGGCCCACATAATGTCTATACTCTTGTTTCACGGGGAAATTAAAGGAATAAAGTCACCATCAAGTAAGCAAATATGGTCAGCAATTATCTCCTACAGCTTGGTTGTAACATCAGTAACACAGACAGTGCTCACTTTTGTAAGCCTGTCATCCATATCACCAAAACATGACTGGAGAAGGAAGCTGCAGAGGGACAGACAGCCAAAATCAGACCGTTGTTTTATCTGTGGCAGTTCAGCTCTTGCATTTTGACATGGAGACGGTTGAGCTAACAGCTCAGCAGATAGCACACCCAACAGCAACATTCCTGGTGCCCCATTGTCCTCCATCCCAGTCTCTTCTGCTAGCTTATCTGCAGCCACACAGGGTAGGAAGAGGTGAACAGAAAATGGTGACTTTTTTTGTTGCATGTGTGGCCAGGGCCCCATTCAACTGGGCCCTGACACACAAACACATGGATCCATAAAGAAAAAACACTCTTCCAGCCTCAGTTCTCTGTTACAGAAAGCTTTGTCTGTGACTCAGCCACAAGTCTGGCTAAAGGAAAGGGCCATTTTGAAAGAGACCTTAAAACTGCTCCTATGGGAGTATGTCACAACAAGGATATTTGTGAAACACTGCAAATTGAGAAATGCAGTGAAATCCTTGGTTCCAGACACAGCAAGGAACAAGTGGCAGGATCTTACAGCTTTGGAAACAATTCAACACCTGTATCATCAGGCAGACAACAGGGTAGACAAAGCAGCTGCCCAGGCCACTAGAAGATAAGCTCTACCAATCCATGATAGAGGAAATGTCTTGTGATAGGTAGAGCAGCTTGCAAAAACAAATTAAAAAGGCACTTCCAGCTCTGAGAAAAAGAGTGGGCTGGGAAATCAGAGCAAAAGTAAGAAGGGCAAGGGTTTTCAAGGGTCAGTGAGGAAAGCACAAACAAAGAGCAATGATATTACAATACAGCATTGGCCCTTCACCTGCTGCAAGACTGTTCTTAGCTCTGTGCATTCTCTGTGACCTTATAGAAAGCCTCCATCTGAATAAGTCATTGAACACACAAGGGTATTTTTCAGTAACATGATCTTCAAAGCACAGTTTTCATGAGTAGAGTGCTGTTGTCTGTGAGGTTCCAAGAACTGAAGGCACTCAATTTTCAGCTGGTTTTGGAAAGCTATGGGAGCTCAGCACTTTTAAAAGACACACACTAAGGCACTGATCCTGCAAACGCATGCTCAGCTTTTTTCTGCTGCTGCTACACTTTACATCGCACCCCCTTTCAAAAGTAAGACAACCTGAAAGCGTAACCCCAGTGGGAACAAGAGTGGTGATGAGGCAGGCATCCAGGACCACACATCTCTCATCCCTCCCTGTTGGCATATCTCCCAGGGCATTCAGGAGTGGTATGGACCAAGGGTTAACCAAGTTCAGAGGAACCCCTGCAGATCCACTAACACAATCCCCCATTAGCTCAAAGAAACAAGCTCTTCACATGCTCATGACTGGAGATGCTCAGGGTTTTACTGCATGTATAGAAACTATGAGGGCAGCCTTATCTGATTTCTGTCTGTGTGATACAAGACAGGTGGTTTCTACATTCTTACCTCAGTACCAACACACAGGCTGCTACCAAGGAGTAAGCCAGGAGGGTCCCAATGGACATGAGGTCCACAAGATCTTTCAAGTCGAAGAGAAAGGCCATAACAGCTGTAGGAGGAGAGGAAGGTGGGAAACAGCAGAAAAATCAGTAATACAGCAGAACATGCACATTTCAGGAGTGTTAACAATGATCCGTGATTGTTGCTCAGGATTTAGCAAGGGAGCTTGAGTTGTCCTGACAGCAGAGGCAGGCCTGGGTGCCTGAGTACCCCAAGCCTTTACAGGCTGTCCCAGCACAGCCTTACTAGCAGAAACAAGAGGAACAGTAAATGCCAGCCTGCTTGTCTTATATGGAGGTATGTTCACCCAATTACCAACAATGAGCAATGGTTAAGCCACAACCTCACTGTCAGAGTTCCCCAGTGAGGACGCAGAACTCCTCAAACAACATTTACATCCCAGAACTAGACAGAGGGAACACAGGACAAACAGCACATTGCTTTGGTATCTCAACTTGGCTGGAGTGAAACCAGGCTTGTGCATAAAATGGGACCGACCAAGCATCAAGGAGGGTATCTTGAGGTAGTGTGTCTTGGCATGGGGGTTTCCAGAAAAAAGTACAGACATTCCTCAGGGATTATTCTGCTTACACACCCTCACCAGGCAACCCCAGTTGCACAGAACCTTATACAGAGGCCTTCAGAAGGAGAAGCAAGTAAGCAAGAACAGATGCACAGTCAGACATCAGATGATGCCAATGGCCATATAAGTGCAGGGACCTCAGAGCTGAGCCTGTTCCTTATTGTACCACCTGGAGCCCAACAACCAGCCCAGCCTTCAAACTCAGCTGGTAAGTGCTGTCCCTGAAAATTCATGTGGGCTTTGGTCCTAGGCACTATGAACCACTTGGATGAGACCAGAAGGGACTGCAAAGCACTTTGTTTTACTTTATCTGGTTCTTTTCCCCTTCCCTCACCCCAATCTGGATTCAAGAACTCCTGAATAGGAAGGTGCAGAAGCAGCTGTGAGGAGGCTCTGCAAGTCTCAGCACAAGAGCTGAGCTCTTTAATAGGACCTCAGAGCCCAGGGCAGCAGTCTGGCAGCAACTCCCAACCATAGGTGGCAATGGCTCATCCCGAGTTTGCAGAAGGTAAAGAGGAAGCAGCAAGGTTCTCTTTGCCAGGCATTTGTGAGGAAGGGGGTGGCTGCAAGAACAGGGTAAGCTGCTCATCCTTGCTGTTTGGGAGGTTTAATTCCCATATTTCTGGCGGGCCAGGAGAGGGAAGGGGAGAAGAGAATGGCTGCCAGCTGTGACTAACTGATTAACAAATGCCAGTGCCACAGGAGCCATCTGCCTGTCTCCGTCTGCTCCGGCATCTTCTGCAGAGCTGCTACCCACAGGTGGTGTGGTGTCTTCAGCCAAGCCAGGCCAACAGCCACAAGGATGCTGGGGCACCACTGGCTGCCACCTTGCAGGGAGTTAATTATTTTTAAGGCCAGCAGAGCACCCAGGGAGCAGATAAAGGCAATTCCCAGCATGAGACAGGATGGCAACAATGAGCTCTGAGAAACAGGGACAGGCACACAGCAAGCTCATCCAGACCCTCCAGGGCATGCCCTGGAAACCCAGGGCACCCTCTGGGATGCCGTGCTGTGCAACACATCCGATTAGTGAGAGGGCTAGAGTCGAGTGAACTTATCTGCCCCTAGGATGAGCTTATGTCTCCTTTCCACAGATTAATGCTAATCTTTGGATCCTACCTGCAACGGCTCCTGATGTCACTGTTGCAATGATTGGAGTTTTTCTCTTCTCATTGACTTTAGCCAAAAATTTAAAGAGAAGTCCATCTTCTGCCATAGCATAAATTACTCGAGGCATCGGAAACATGGAGCCAAGGAGACTAAGGACACAGAAGGAAGAAATAATCTACTTATATCACCTCCTGCTGAGCACAGGCATACAAATGAAAGCAAGTTTATGGCAGTATGAACACAGAACAGGTGGCTTTCATTCACTTCAGCTTCTCCTTCAAGGACTCCCTCTAAAAACCCATCTTCCTGATAGCTGGCAACTGAGGTGCAGCTCTACAATTCTGGATACCTAAACATAGCCATGGGACATAAAACCAGCCTGACTTCACGTAGTAAAAGAGCTGTAACTTCTATGAGCCTCTGCAAGTTTATCAACTAATTCAATATGCCTAAGTCGATCTGAAAAATAGGCCTCCCAAGTGCAGGAGAAGATGACATATTCTGCCTCCAGCCTGCCCTGCCTTCCATCCAGGTGACTGTTCTGCAGGTAACCTGCAGACAGACAGCCCTGGATATGGTCAGAAGATGCACTCTGCACTACCTGACACAGGACTGCTCTCCATCTCCAGGCCAGGACATCTTGCGGCCAAACTGTGCTTGCACTTCATAGTTGCCTCAATGACTTAGTCACTCAATCCAGATTTATATTCCTCAGATGCACCTGCTGGGTCTGCTGCTAAGATGGGGATTCCTGAAGTGATACTGGTCACATGCATCTCTGAACTCTATCACAGGGTGAAACTCTGGTCCTTTTGAAGTCAATAGCTCTGAATTTCATCCCTGGTCTCTGCTCCATTTTTTAAAGGAACTGGAAATACATGTTAGCCTTGAGAGATGCAAAAAAAGGAAGAGCAGTGTCTCACCTTGTAGAAAGCGCACACAGGGAACCCACAGCCACTGCATAATTGGCTCCTTCCCAACCCACATATGTGAAGGCATTGGGTAAAGGGCTATTTGTATCCAGCCGGTAGTAAGGCATCATGAGCGTCAGGGCAGCCGACACACCAAAATAAGCCACAAAGCAGATGAGCAGAGATGCCACAATGCCAATAGGAATGGCCTTCTGAGGGTTCTTTACCTCCTCACCTAAAAGAAAGAAATTGAAGTATCAGCTAAATGACAAGGAAGAACTTTATTCCACCCTAGGCCATGCTGGCTGGGGCTTTCAAAAGTTTTGTGGACAGTGGGGTGCTGTTTGACTGTGACACTGCCAATTGCATGCTCCATCCACTTGGTATACCACAGCCTGTTTGCTCCCATTTCTGCTGCTCCTGTCACTCGTTCTGACAGACATTTATGGAAGCTTTGTAAACTCAGGCATAGAAACAATCTGGATTAAAAATAGTCTTTTCCCTAAAACAGATTTTCCTTCTATACTCCTTCTATCCCACTGATGGCGCAGCCCCAAGAAGAGTTCAATTATGACAAATGATGGAGCAAGAAATTATTGTGCAGCTGTAGGGACAATCCTCGGATGACCATTTCAGCAGCATCTCCACCAGAACTAATATACCATGGACATGGCACAATAGGCATCCAGTTCCAGGGAGAGGCAGACCACTTGAAAATCATATGGATCTTTGAAAAACACCTCTTAAGAAAGGACCCTTTCTAGTTTTTATGGAAAAGTTTTGACAGCCAAGTAGGGACGAATGCGCAAAAAAAAAAATCTTCAAAATTCAGGCACTGATTAATTATGAAACAGATTTGTGCTTCCCCTGCCCTACAGAGCTGCTCTGAAAGCAAGAGCTCCTCAGGTTTAGCATTTCAGGAGGATGAACTGATAAACACAGGCCCATACACCTACATGTCAAAGGGAGATGTATGCATTTCCCCTACAAGAAGACTCTAGGGCTGGCTGGAGTAATGGAGCCAGCAGTTCTCAAACTCCTTGGAACAAGAGGCAGTATTGCTTTATCTGTCTTTGCAATGATTTCCTCCTCCTTCTGTTCCACTTTGAAGCAACACATTTCTCGCCAAATGCCAAATTAAGGATAATCCTTTCCTTCTCCAAGGAACTGAGATTCTACTTACTAGAAGAATATGACAATGCTGATGGTTTCTCTCTCAAAATAAGATCTTTGAACCATTAGAGATAAAAGCTCCCCCTCATCCTGAGGCACAGCTTTAAGTTGCACTTTAAATACTGCAAGGCAGCAGAGCTTCATAGCTGAAGGCAGTGAAGAACCCTATTCCAGAATAACTTGTTGATTAAAGCTTCATCTGGTGTTAGAGGCTCAAACTTCACCAGCCATAAAAGGTGTCTGTACTTGCGCCTTCCCTGTTTGCCTAACTGGTAAAGCTGGACATGTTTTCTGTGGATTCTGACTGGTTAGTGTCATCAGTGACCATCCACAAGATTGGGCCCTGCAGGCAAAGGAGGCAGGAAGCTCATGGGTTATACAGTCCATCTGCCTGCCACAGCAGCTAGAATTCAGCACTCAGGCACCCAGGGATTTGGACAAACTCATCACTTTCACTATTAGGAGTGGCTGAGCTGAAAGTCTATTATGGGCTGAGGTTCAGAGGAATGATGAATGCTGCGTCCTGAATACCCTGTTACCTGTGCTCTGCAACATTACTGAAAGTCAATCTACCAGCAACCAGGCTCATAATCAGAATAAAGACATTTTTCCCTCTTACCTGTAGTAGCAATACAGTCAAATCCCACGAAAGCATAAAAACACGTGGCTGCCCCTGACAGGACACCTTTCCATCCATAGGGCATAAATCCTCCAACACCATAGAGCTTTTCTTCCTGTGTTTGACTAAAAAAGCATGGCATTGGGTTAGAAGTGACTCTGCCTAGGTGGGAGTAACAAAACTAATCATACAGCTCATAACAAAATCCAAAGCTGAAGTTTGAAGGCTCTCCCTTTCGCTTGCTATCATACAAATACCTGGCAAAATGCTGAGCTTTGGACTGGCCTACGACAGTCTGGGAAATGCACAGAATAAAAATGATTCACGGTTTGTTCCAACCACCTGCTTTTGGGGTGGATAAAAATATCTTGCTAAAAAAAGGACAAAACAGCACGAATATCAAAAATCTTCTCCTAATATTACTGCATGTGTGTAGATACACATGCTCATTTAAACAGAAGCTTTTGATAAAGCACAACATGTAATTCTGAAAGCTGAAGAGTGAGAAACATGCAAACCATCCACTTTTCACCTGAGACGGACTTGGGTAAGTGTAGGTGAGTAGACATAAGAGAGGAATGCAGGGTGCCATGACTGTCTAAAATCCACCCAATCCTTCCCAACTTCAAAATTCCTTGTACCAAGCTCATACTCAAACCATGCTTGCCACCCTGAGAGAGAAGCAGAACCTGCATCACACTCCAAATTCTTTGCTGAGCCTTATCCAAACTTCACAAAAGTCGACAGACACATGCTGATTGGGATGCAGACCCCAGATCCATGTACCTGTGTTGAATGATGTATAAAAAACACATCCTTCAGTTCAAGTGACTTAAGTCACTTTTTCGTGAAAAGCCTTTGTAAAGACGAATTAAGGCAATTAAATTAAAGTAAATCCCAAATCTGTAAGTCTTATCAGTTGTAAGCATCTGAACTCTATCACTGAATCTCTGTTGAGATTTAGATGAAAACTGGCCTGCAGAAATAGCACAACTCCAATGCAGATTCCTCTGGAAATAATGATGAAGTAAAGTAAACCCCAGACAGATTTTACAAATGTATTAAGTGCTACAGGTCAAAGAGCTACAGCTGTATGTTGAAACTATTGCAGTAATTGCTCCTTGCATGGGAATAGCAGTAGGGAAGGAGGAGAGACCTGAGCTACAGAAGCAATTTCTCCACAGCAGGATGAATTCTGCTAAGAGGCTCAAGAAGCAGCTTTCACACAAATTAAATCTGACCCCCACAACATTAATGAATCTCACCAGATTTTGCCAAACTGTGCTTCCTTGCAGGCCAGCATAAAGAGTTTAGGTAGTGAGCCAGGACTGAGCTGATGTATGTGGAGGTATTTAAAGGGCCTCACTCTGTGTTGCACAGTCTCAAGCAAAACAAACAGCTTTGTCTCACTGGCAGCTCTTGTAAGCTTCTTAATTTTGATCTTGTACAGGACAACAGAATATTGACCAAGTAGCAAAATGTCATTAAAAACAAACTTGTGATACGCTTGCTGCAATGCATTAAAATAATCTGCAACTTGCCTTTATTTTGAGGCATTTGGGGCAATGCCTCCGAAAGTCACAACAATGACCCAAGGATATTGCCTAAGTGTTCAAAGAAACTACACAGCTATACTTGGACACAGCTTCATACAGGCACCAGAGCCAGTCTGCTGTAGCCTGGAGCAGGAGGTTGTCTAAAGAGCTCGTTTCTCTCAAATCTGGATGCCATAGCGGTCACGGGGCTAGAAATGGTCAGTTCTGCAGCAGGGCCCACGCTGACACAGCCTACTCCTAACAGTTTCAGCCTATCAGCACAGTCTGCTTTCAGCAAACACCCACCAAAGCCAGCTTTGCCTCCAAGGTATTTGGCAAAGGAGACAGCCATTCCATTCACTGGTTTTCCAACTCAATCCACAACCTTCCCTATAAACTTGCTGTTGAAAATGCACCAGCTTCGGAGATGAGAAGAAAAGATTCAACCTACTTGTCTCCATAACTGCTGTGGCTGGTGTTGTAAATGTCCTTTTCAGTCAGCTGCCAGTTTTTTACAGACCCTTTCACGAAGCCGGAGACCATGACGAAGCCAAGGACAAGGATGTTGATGCAGGTGAACACTTTGTTCACCAGGGCAGATTCTTTCACGCCAAAAATTAAAAGCCCTGGGGAAAACATGGCATATAGGCAGTCAGGTATTTTGCCACCAGCAGCAGGTGCTGAGGACTTGCAGACGTAGCTCAATCCTGTTCATGCTGTGCTCTGCCCAACTTATCACACCTTGTTTCTCCACAAAGCCAAGTAGCTCAAGTTTAACTCACCCAGGAGAAGGATGCAGACTTCAGCCCTACTGCTGCTGAACACCTTCCCACCCAACATGTCCATTTGGCACATGCCCTGGTAAAGGCTAACACACCTAAGCTGGTTCCAGCACATTCAATGCCAGCTTTGGTCACATCATGCTGCTACACTCTGCCACCTAGACACAGCCTCAAATGCCACCCAGAGACCTGAAGAAAGCACCCCATGTAGTTTTTCGTGATGGAACATTGTCTTAGAGGTCTTGGCCAAATGCATAACTTATGAACAACATTCAACTTTCCTCAGAAACAGGGGGAAATATGAGTAGGGACCAAATCCAGGAGGATTATACTTCTAGTAGTTACTTCTAGTGCTGAAGACACAGAAGAAGGCGGCATCTTGGGAATCCTGCCCCCATTCAAATCAGTAGGAGCTTTGCCAGTGAGTTCAGCAAGAGTAGGATTTTAGACTGTGGTCTTAAGATCATCTATCCGAAGACACAGCCCTTGTCAAACAGAACATCACTGAGGCATAGCTTAGCTTCTCAAATCAACAAGCTCTCATAATGTGCATTTGCTCTTCAGGTGCCTGATTTTTAAGAACCAAAACCTTTGACCCAAACCTAAGGCTAGGGGAAAAGGTAAAAAAACTTCACATATGCTTGAGGAAGAAGAGAAGCACAACAGTGTGTCCTTTTACTGCTACTCCAAGGTACTTGAAGGAGAGGAGAGCATCCTGTGCGCTCACTTTTCCTTCTTTCAAGACAGGAATTAAGCTGAGACAGCCATATCAGCGAAGCATTTGATACAACTGCATACCTGCCCATGGAAACCTGTAAGGTACCTTGTAGAAATCTGAAGCTCAAGGTGGTGCAAGCAGAAATAAACTTGTGATGCTTTTATTCAGGAATAAAGGTGCTCATTCAGCAGCTTTTTTATTTTTTTAGAAAAGAACGTTTTGCAATTCTTACTAAAATCCAGGGAATCTGCTTCCTGCAGGGGCATAAAGCCATCTGTATAATAATCTGTATAATTTTATACCTTGGTAGTGGTAAAGTAAGAAGTCCTAAATTTTGTAAATTGTATCTGAAGTGAAAGACCAGATATTAATTTGAAATTAGAGCAATATATAAGTGAACCAAGAGGAAAATCTCTCCCATTCAGATGTAATCCTGAAAACAGAGGACTGCTATTGACTTCAGCAGCTCTCAGTATAGTCCTACATCCACATGCAAACCCAAATGCGAAACCATGCACTGCTTATGAGGCCTGTCCCCATGGGCACAGCTCATGCTGTGAGAAGGCCACTCCCATCAGAGCAGGAAATGTCTGGCTAACCTTGCTGGTGTGACACTGCAGCTTCCATGTTCTGGAAACCACAGAGGAGTACATGAGAAGTGTAATTCTTAAAATGTGCCTAAACTTCGTAATGCTTTGCAAGATCCAGCTGGAGTAGAGGTAAACATTCAGAAGGATTTAGATCTTAGAAGTTTTCAGAATTTTTCCAAATTATGATCAAAGCTTTGACACATTTTTAGAAAAAAAAATAACAAGAGGCCCTGACTGTTGATCACACATTTACTTCTCTGGAGTCTTGTATTCATTTCTGCAAACTCAAGCTCATATAGATCTGAAAAAAACAAAATCAGTAGTACATGACTGAGTCCCTTTTTCTCCCCCCCCCCTCCCCACTTTCCTGGCTCAAGGCACCAAAAATTGGCAGATTATCAAAGCAGGGGATAAGGTTGATAGACCAAGAGTATGAAATTCCTGTGTAATAGGATTTGTGGAGGGAAGGATTAAACTTCCATACCTGATTGAGGATAACAAGTCATCTTTTCTTTCCCTCCTTATATAAAATTTGATTGAAGGTTTTAAAAATGGCTCAAAAAATATCTAGAATGCTCCCCTCTAATTAAAAACCTTGTAAACAGGCTATGCTCTGTGCTAACTCCACAGCAGCTATATAGGTCAATCCAACACTTGCACCAAAGAAAGTGTCTTTAATATGTTGTCCAAAATAAATCAGGACTTCATGCCTATTCCAAAAGCAAACAATGAAATTACAGAAGGAGGAGGTCCAAGACTCACAAACCCCTCCAAGATCTCACCTGTTAGGATGATGATTATCACCACGGCAAAGATGTCTGGGTATTTTGCTAGCACTCCAGGAGCATCCATCGTCATGTACTTTTTACAAAAGTCTCCAATGTGCTTGCCTATGATTTCATCAAACGTAGCGCTCCAGGCTCTCGCCACACTCGAGGTTCCTGCCAGAGAACAGAAAGGACACAGATCACTCTTCATGGTTGGCACATGTTCTAAACCAGGGGCACCTTGCAAGGCTTTTCAGCATGGGGGGGCTCAAAACAACCCTGCATGTGCTCCCAGACGCTGGGAGCAGCCTTTCCTCTGCATATCCAGCCCACAGCATGTGTTCATGCCTGACATCTGCTCTGACAGTAACACACACAGGTGGGAGAAACCTGGAGAACAGGAAGCTCAGGGGTGACCCTATCACTCTCTACAACTACCTGAAATTAGGTTGTAGCCAGATGGGGGTCAGCCTCTCCTCCCAGGCAACTAGCAACAGGATGAGAGGACATAGCATCAAGATGTGCCAGGGGAGGCTTAGGTTGGACATTAGGAAGAATTTCTTCACAGAAACGGTGATTAGACATAAGATTAGCCCAGAGAGGTAGTGGAGTCACAATCCCTGAAGGTATTTAAGGAAAGGCTGTGCATGGCCCTTGGTGCCAGGGTCTAGCTGATGTGGTGGTATTCGGTCATAACTGGGACTTGATCTCAGAGGTCTTTTCTAACTTAATTGGTTTTGTGATTCTGTAGTGGGTTTCAGACTTATGCCCAGCTGACAAGATGAAAAAAATCCTTTTAGTTTGTCTTCTTTGTAAACCTCAACTCTGCCTTGGATACTGCCCAGCCTGACCTTCCCCTGAAACTGGAAATTTCCATTACCAGAGAGGTCCAACCATCGTCCTGGCAGAAATCCCTGGCAGCCTCAGCTAGGTGACTGCAGCTCAGGCAGAGGGACCTTAGAGAAGCCAGCTGCCCTCTAGCAGCACAATGCTGGAGCACCAGAGCCAGGACCACACCACTTGCCCAGCTCTGCACACTGGCAACAATACATACAATTCATAGACTATCTGAGCCTACTGCAGTCAGCCTGCTGCAGGATGCTGGTGACGACCCGAGAAAGTGGCATAACTTCTGCCTGCAGCAAGTGCTCAGACATCCCCCTCTGGGGCTGCTGTTTGCTGTGGTTCCTGAGAGCACCCAACCACATGCAGACTGTCGGGGTGAGGACTGAACCTGGTGGTCTCAGGATGACCAAGCTGGGGACATTGTCTGGTCCATAAGAGTCATTTCAGAGAACCAAAATAGCAACAATGAAGAGTTACCACCAGACAGTGACAGCATCATGTAAAATAAGTAGGTTTATGTAAAAGCCAGTTTCTTCCTCTCCTGTGTTAAAGTGGCTACCGTTATACTTCCAATGTCTTATACAGGATACTATATATAACAGCACCTAATTGCATGATATAATTACTACTGCACATAATTACCTAGTTAAAAAAAGAGGTTGGTTTGGTTTCAGTTTGCAGAACACTTCCTCAGAGGATGTCATCAAGGGCCCCCTTCTACCCAGAACAGTTTGTCCTGACATACTCACCACTGACTGGGTGTTTGGGTCCCAGCTCCAGCACCTGCAGTCATGTCAAACAATGTCTGTGCTCACCTAGAGCTACATCCTCTCCAGCAGCAGTGGGCAGCACCTGCAGCACAGCTGGGAACACTCATTGCCCCAACACAACTTTGCAACCGTAGAAAAATAAGCAGCAGCATAGACCTGCTTGGAGACGACTGTTCACCAAGACAACAGAGTGCACAGTGTGAACACTTTGAGTTGGGACATGTATGGGGCCTACAGGGGAGCTGGAAAGGGACTCTTTGTTAGGAGCTGCAGTAATAGGACAAGGGATAATGGATTCAAATTGAAGGAGGGGAAATTTAGGCTAGATATTAGGAAAATGTTTTTACTGTGAGGGTGGTGAGACACCGGAACAGGTTGACCAGGGAGGCAGTGAATACCCCAACCCTGGCAGTGTTCAAAGACAAGACAGGCTGGGCCTTGAGCAACCTGGTCTACGTGGGGAGATGTCTCTGGCTATGGCAGTGGGGTTAGGGACTGGATGATGTGTAAGGTCCATTCCAGCCCCTAAAATTCTGTGATTCTATGAGGATTCTATGATGACATCAGTACCATCGACTTTATCTTGAAAAACTCCCAAAGTTATTGTATGCCACATTAAGATTTTTCAGCTTAACTTTGGCATGATTTGAGGAAAGGTGGGGAGATGTCTCTGGCTATGGCAGTGGGGTTAGGGACTGGATGATGTGTAAGGTCCATTCCAGCCCCTAAAATTCTGTGATTCTATGAGGATTCTATGATGACATCAGTACCATCGACTTTATCTTGAAAAACTCCCAAAGTTATTGTATGCCACATTAAGATTTTTCAGCTTAACTTTGGCATGATTTGAGGAAAGAGACTCTTCTAGTGCTATTTTTTTGTGTCCTAGCTCTAACATTTCATGTTCTAGAACAGGAACAACCAGCTCCTGCACGTGTTATATTAGATGCCAGTTGCTTGGATGCTAGTTCCACATAACTATCAGCTATTTATCCCAAACTCTCTGTAATCAACAGCCTTCAGGGAACTGGAGGAATCTGACATTCTTCTAACATTGCAGACACCTGGATAATATTGTGCTATTGCTAGAAAGCAGTGCAAAGACATTTGGGTTGTACCCAGGAGGATTTACTCGTTCTGGGTCAGCATAACATCACCAGATTTGAGCTGGCTCCAGCCTGCAGCCCAGCTCTCAGAACTGCTGAGCTCAGGTGCTTGGCTCACTGCAGGAACAGGCACCAGGCTAGGAGGTCACCAAGTGGCAGAAAACCCCAGCAGCAGACACTCACCAGGGATGCTGTTATTCAGCATACTACTAATTCCCACAAGGTTCCAATTGCTGAAATGTATCCCGCAATGTTGCACGGTTCCCCAAACCCACATCATCCCAGAAGAAAGTTCACACCAGATCCTGGTCCTGGACAACTTCTTCCTTCTGTCTAGACCACAACTGATCAGTTGTACATCCATTTTTGCTCATCACTCACCTCCAAGACCCAACACCAGTCTTCCCCCAGGTCAAGACACTTCAATTAATTAAAAGCTATTGCCCACTTATTCTGGGATCCCAAGATTTCTTTTTCTACCTCTGCAATACTTTCTGAACAGATGTCTGAGAACCTCAGCATGAAACCACCAAGTTGGCCGAGTCCCATAGAGATGCAAGCTCAGTTTTGGTGGCACTGCTTGGCATGTTCTCAACATGATTGAGAAAAAAAATGGGTTTCTGCCCCTCTCAGTCGCTGGCTCTAAAGTGCAGTATGTACCTGCCAACATATATTTCTTCTCCACACCCCTGAAGCTGCTGGGAGTTGTCTTAGCTCACCAGAGGGGCAATTAGCACTGGGAGAAAGGCTAAGATAGAGAAAAGGGACCTCCTATACCTCATATCCTCCCCCAGCTGTTTTCTGCCTTAGCCACCCTTCCTCACAAATTATGAGGAAGCCAATTTGCAGACACACAGTTTTGACACAGGTCTGAAATAAAAGTAAAAAAGTTGTGTTTGAACACATTCATGGATAATATCTACTTATTTTTTACTGAATTTTCTGCCTTGTGATAATACACTGAGCAGTCAACTCTGAAACAAAAACTGAGGCAGTTGTTCCAAAGCCATTATGAGAGGGCAAAAAAAAAAATAAATTGCAGAAATACCACTCTCAGCCCAGATCCTGGGAGTAGGCAAATCTTTTCATCGTGCCTTTGCAGAATCAGGTTTCGAGACAGCATCCATGGCTATGTCAGTCATTTTGGTCGTCCAGTATCATGATGGGAAGGGCCCCAAAACCAACTACACGAGGAGCACGAAGGAGACAATTTATCATTACCGTTCTGGAACAGAAGATAAATCATCAAGAAGTCTGTTCAAATTTTCTACATGTAGCCTAAGCAGAGTCCATTTTAGAAGTCTGGAGGAACTGTGTATTTTTAAAAGAATTACTTTTATCCCTTCCTTGCAGTGAATGTGATTAGTGAAAGAAGGACTCAGATTTCCTAAGGAGATGAATGGAATTGACTTTGGGTTTTCATCCTCTAATTTCTTTTTTTTTTTTTTACCACAACAGCAGCGACAACAAAACACACAAACAAATGAAACAAAAAAAAAAAAAAAAGGGGGAGGAGGAGGAGAAGTGGAGGAAAATGTTTCAGGTAGCACATAAAGCAGAGCCAGCATGATCTCAGACAAGCAGGTGCTACACCACTAAGCTGTTCTTGATATGATCTTATCCTTCCAGCACCATGGAAACTAAATTCCAAGGTAATACTTACATATCCCATAAAATGCATTTTTTTTAAAAAAAAAGCTCCCTTTAATAATTTAGCTTTCCAATCAGTTTTCATTTTAACTAGTAAGCTTCCACTCTCAATTGGCAAGTTGGCTGCAGTCAATTAGAGGGACGATGACAAGCAGCCTGCCCAGAATGTGCTTAAACAGACCCAAATCCTTAATTAGCAAAGTGTGGCTCGGTTTTAATGTATCAGCTGAGTTGTACAGCACATGCTCTGAGCTTGATCCAAGGTCTCTCCTAGTGGGAGTCAAGGGCTTAAAAGGGATTTGGTTTGTATTTTTCAGAGACTGTGAACGTGCATATCATCCTAAGCTTAATTCTGCAGCCATTCACAAGATAAAACTCTGATCTCCAGATACTTTAAATAGATCTCAAAGGGACAAGAATTAATCCTTGATCAGCTGTGTGTACAGATGCTCTGTATATCAGCAGTTCCTTTCTCAGCAGAGGGGATGCACTTTTGCTCCCTGGCAAGTGTGCAGCAGCCAGAGGATGCCAAAGGGATGATGTGGAGATCCAGAAGAAATTGCAGCAGCAATAAGCTGGCATCAGGACAAACCCTCAGCCAGCAGCACACCACTCACCTTGCTGACTGACAGGAGCCAACAACACACCCCACAAACGAGTCCTGAAATCCTTGGTGAGTGCAAGAGTGAAGCATCTTTTTTGTAACAGTAACACAGGAACCCAAACAAGGCTGACCTTACAAACCAGGCTGCCACCCTGAACAAAAGCTAGGGTCACGCAGCACACCCACCATACTTACCGATCACATAGGAGAGGATTAGATTCCACCCTGTGATGAAGGCCCACAGCTCACCCACAGTCACATAGCTGTAGAGATAAGCTGATCCTGTCTTAGGAACTCGAGCACCGAATTCTCCATAGCAGAGTCCAGCCAGCACTGAAGCCAAGGCAGCAATCAAGAAGGAGATAACGATGGCAGGTCCCGCGTTTTCCCGTGCCACAGCTCCAGCCAGTACATACACACCTGCACCCAAAGTGCTGCCTACACCCAGAGCCACTAAGTCAAATGTGTTGAGGCATCGCGAGAGCCGACTGTCTTCTCGAGTGCAGTCCACATTTTTCCGGCGAAGAAGCTGGTTTCCAAAATTGACAATTTTCTGACAATCCATCTTTGTGTTTGGGCCTGCAAGAAAGATGTTGCCATGATCACCTAGACCAGGATACTCGCCCCAAAACAGCATAGCTGCCCAGGTACAATGCCATAGCCCTGTTACATGTCAACAAATGAATCCTCCCACTTTCCACCTTCTTACACGGCAAAATGTCTCCTCTAGCATTTTACCTAGACTTAGCATGGGGAATTAAAACAAATGAAACCAAAGCATTTTCTGCTTCCCACTCCCAGTCACGCTGCAAAGTCTGCACAATCCCAGGAGAAAGGTGGCACTCCAGTCCAGCTCCCACCCTGCTCCATAGCCACACAGTCCACACAAAAGTGGGCAAGCCAAAAACCCAAAGTCCATCTTCAGAGTGGTTTCCCTGTCCTGGGCATAAGAGTACTTTAAAAGTGAATGTCACAGTTGCCTCATTTACCACGCTTGGGTTCACACTGCAGAGAGCTTGTGGAGTGTACAAACCCAATCCAAGGATGCTACAGGGGCATATGTAATGCATCTCAACCTGATGTGTTCTCAGCCTGCAGGAACAGCTTCTCCAGGAAAACTTCCCCTGTAAGATGTGTTGTGCAGACATCACTTTCTCAGCAGCAACTGCTCTGCTCTACAAATCTACAGTCTGCGTGGACACAGCCTACAAGGACGAACCTCATCTTCCATCTCAGACTGCATCCTGTAGCTCCGAGAAGCCCCTGCCTGATATTCATACTGTACCATTAAGCCTGGCTTTAGCAACAGGGCTTTAAAATGTTTCCTCATTAATTATGGAATAGGCAAAAGGTGTTTTTTAGATGCAATGCTGGACTGAGGTGTACACTTTCCAGCAGTACACATTGCACACTGACATCAATACTATGCTGAGAATAATGTGTAGGCAAAAATATTATTAAGTGCAATTTACAGTACAGTTCAGTGAGATTGGTATTTCATCAGCTCAGCTAAAACCCAGTGTAAAAGGTGGGAAAATACATGCTAAGAAACTTAATTAACTGAATTAGCTGTTAAATCCATGCTTCAATTTTGTTGCCACAGCATCAACTACAAAATCAAAAATCCTCTCCACTTTTCCAAGATATCAGTCATACAACCTGGCTTTAGTCCCTTTCTCTTGGCTTTAGGCTAACTCCCCTACTATGAGAAAGTAATTACAACTGCAGGAATAGGGCTGAGGATTTACAAGTCTCACTGTGTCAGGAACTGTCTCTCACCAACAGCTCTCAAATATGCTCCCGATAGACAGATTTAAACAAATAGAGAAAGGCAGGTTTTAGACCAATCTTACAAAAATCTCCTTTCATTAACCATGGGAATTGCCAATACACACAGAGAGGGAAAACTGTCTTCTCCCTTCAATAGGAAGACAGACCTAAGTCTTTACCTAAGTGCATTCATGCTGTTCATACAGTCTACTTCCCACCTGAACCTTACCCAAATCCATGTCAGCCAGGATTGCTTTTGGCTGGACACCTGCCCACCTCCTCAAAGCTGGGACAGGGCAGTCCTGAACCTTGAATTGTGGTAAGCAGACACAGAGAGCAAGGCACTGGAGCATCCCCTGTGAATTTTGCTGCTTTCTAGGACAACACAAGTCCTAGGTTTTGCTTAACTCCCCCCAGAGAGATGCGGAGATGACAATGATGCCTCCCATCCTATGAAGACCAAAGTGATGGGGCTAACTCATCCACTCTGCTCAGCAGTGGTGCTGGTTAACATTCAGCCTAGAGCTCCAGGAAATGGGAAGAATCCCAATGCCATGCACCAAGGAAAAAAAAAAAGCTGCAGAAGAGACAAAAAAAGCCCTTCAAAACAAAATACAAATCCCTGCCATAAACTACAGCCAACTATGAGCAAGATACACACAGGAGATGTGTTACTGAATTTATTTTCCAAAGTTACTGTGAAAGACCAGTTTAACTCAGAACCAGAGTCTGGATTTCAGGCCAAACGTGGATTTATTCTGAGGTACAAACATCAAGAAATTCCAGAGGGCTGCTGAAAAATAGTTCTTGCTAAGGCAATATTTATGGCAAGGTTTAGACATTCAACGGCCTGAACGTAGGAGTTAGAAGCAACACAGAAAACAAAAGGGAAGTCCCAGCTGAGGCTATTAATAAACACAGAAAAAGGAAAGCAGGTAGAGAGATGGCCCAGTTCAGGGAGCAGCTGAACGCTGAGCCAGGGAGACCTGCAGAGATGCAGTACAGTCAGACAGGGTTTGCGTGCACTTTGCACAAAGCCCTGGGCAGGCCTGAATGACCCCCTGAATTGTTTCATTTTGAAACTTCCTCAGGCATATCTACAAGTATTCACAGCTGTACTACAGCTATCAAAAATAAAGCAAGACTGCTTTTTATGGATGATTTGTTTAGAAGAGGGGCTATTTAATAATGACAGACCTGGAACTTAAGGCCAGCATCCTGCAATTTGCTTAATGCCAGTAGACAGTGCTCTTCTAGCCGATCTTCAGATCAAGATATCTGCCCAAAACACATCTCAAAGTCTGAATGTCTCTGTTATGAATAAAACACATCCCACAGCCTATAGGTAACAGAGAGAGAGCTCTGTGCAAGGCATGGTACCTGCACTGCAGCCATGTTCTGCATCCCTCACATACAGCACTGTTGTTCATCTCACAGATGACTGATCACCATTCTAAGTATCTCTTACGTGGTTTTGCTGCTTTTGAAACAGAAGACAGCAAATCAACCTTTCACTTTCAATTATATTCACTGTAGCCTGACAGACCTTTAATAAAGACAAGTGAGATTTTTTTCAGGAGAACAATGTTTTGGTATAGCAGGATGCAGTATAGGGTCATTACACCTCTGCCCAAAACCTTTGCTCTGTATCATTTGTTATCTTTGCCATTGTATCAAAGGGTGACTTTGGCAGAGATTATAATTTTTCCCTCCTTAGATGTTGGAACCGGCTGTGATCTCACTTTCTGAAACAGTTGTTCTTGCCTTTGAAGTGAGGAAACGTGTTCTGAGCTGGTTCCTCTCACTCCCACTCCCAACCCCACTTGAAACGATGAGCCTTTTTTTTGAATGTGTAGTCAGTATTCCTGTGGCATAATGCATTCCTAATATATACAACAACAAATTATTCCAGAATTGTTACCTGATGGTAAATAACCACCTTCAAATTGAGAAAACTTGATCTTAATGAACATAGATAAGCTTTGTTCTGCATACATCTAGCTCCCACCCCGGCTTTAGCCCTGGTTTCTCCAAAGGAAAACACCAAGCTGCAAACTCTGGCTGCTCAGCCCCTGTGTAGGAAATGGCTTCACCCCAGGGCTCTGGGAA
>NW_008662541.1:62488-76173 GCF_000695815.1 Acanthisitta chloris
GCAATGACACACCTAGATAACCTAGCAGGATGGACCCTGGGGCAGGAGCCACATGCTTGGCTGAAATCCTGTCCCACTGAAGTTGATGGCAAAGCTCCCACCGACTTAAAGAGCAGCCAAATTCCACCCACTGCTACTGGTCCTTGTCCTTTATTTACAGTGCATTTTATGTTTGTTACTTTTGTTCCCTGTCCAAATTCTCGTGCCTTGACTGTATTGTATTTTCAAATAAAATAAGATATTCTTCCTCCTCTTATCTAATGGTTAACATACCTATTATATCAGGTTGATAGATTTCCTTCCCCGTTAACAACATTTTTAAAAAGGACATTCTTCAAAACAAACCCATAAGAAAATAAGCAGTCTCCCATGCGGTTAACAGCAAAAAGCCATAATAAACATCTGTCCAGCTAAACATAAAACATCATGTGTAAAAATCAGCTGACAGGGCACCGTTTTACATAAGCAGTACTATCACTTCCTAAACAGTTACAATTTGTTTCAGCTTCTGAAAAAAACACTCCTTATCTATTTCAAGGCATTGCTGCTCCCGAGAATTTTCTTCTCCAATTTGCAGAAGAGCATAAAATTAAAGCCGATTAAGCAGATCAAGGAGTTCTCTACTAAGAAGAAAACCCAAGTCTAACCCTGCTGCACATCCAACACACTCCCCAGGAACCTCCTTGAGGAAGCTTGAGCAGAAATCCCTATTCAACTATGTCCCACATATGCTTAAATCCATTTAGAAACACATGGAAGTGCCTACTGTCATCCCTTCTCTCACAGTAAAGTCAAGTCCTGTGGGCAGTCTGACATTTGTTGAAGACCAAAAGGATACTGAGAAAAAATATCCCCCATACAGCTGCACCATCACTGCTACAGTCTGCAGAACAAAGAGCTTGAGCTTGCACCACATTGATATATTTGACAAACAATGTGGAATGGTTTTGACCCTCTATTTTTGGTTTAAACAGTCATCTCCCTGAAGAAGCATGTAGTGCTTGTAGCCAACTTTTTGATCAACATATAGGTAATAAACCCACTTGGGATCCCTTTGCAAAAGGCTGATTCTGCTGCTTCCATCTCCAAGCTAGCATCATTCACAGAGAAGTCCTATAGAGAAAAACATGATGTGGAAAACCTCAATTTCTACTACTGTCTTTAGCATTACAAATATTTTTGGGGTGTAAGATACAACTGCAGACTCCTAAATGCAAAGAGATCAGGTTGTAAGGGACCAAACTAGAATCACCAAACATTCTTTGAAGTATCATTTAGAAAGCCAACAGTCACCAAGGCACATCAGTCCTGGGTGTGATCCATTACAGTATAAAGCAGGAATTGTGTCAAATATGTCCTTCAAAAACATTTTGCCTCGGATGTCCAACATTTTGTTATATGTTACTCTGCAACAAGTGACAGAGCAGAGACAAGACAGCTACAGAACACGCTGAACTTTTCCCGCAGACATTTGAACACCTGTCTCAAGACTTCTAGAAACAGAAGCAAAGGACACGGTGTCAGTTCCTAAGGTGCATCTGGCTGTGTCCCTGAAGCTGCTGCAAGTGTCCCAGTACAGCACTGGGAGAATGTCAGGGTGCTGCAGCTCACCTGTCTGCTCTCCAAACTGTCACAGCTACTGGCTGTACCAAGGTCAGAAAATCTTCTCCCATCCCAGGACAACTTCCAAGACAGCAGACCATCCTTTTCCCCAGGTCCAGACAAGAAATCTCAACTTCCCCAAAACTTCAAAGCACGTAAGTTTCAATGTTGTGTCTCAATACCTGCAGAAAACTTGATCTGGGTTATTTGTGATGATACATGAAACCCGTTTTGAAATGAGTAGCCATTTTTTACCAAAGAAGGGAGGTTCCTGCTGTGAAAGTCATAAGAAGACTGCTTCAAACTCTCAGAATTCAAGATTCAATGTCTCCAAAATGAAGTTGTGATGCCCTTTCTTCCACACAAAGCTCCAGCTGTGCATCAAACATGGCACACAGTAAGCCATTCAACAGGTAAAAGGTTGGACATACATTAATTCCCCTACTTCGCCACTGCAGAAACACACACTATATCATGCTTAATTTGCAGTGAGGAATTTGATGTTACAAATTCACTTTCCAACTGCAGGCACAATGAACAGTCGGGATAGGATACAATATGAAAGTCTCCCCCACCCAAATCTTGCAAGAACAAGCTAGAGAAATACCTTTTAGACACAAACTAGATACAGTACACTGCCTCAAAGCAGGGAAGACTGCCGTGCAGCCAGACAGGTCTGTTTTGATAGCATTAAATCATGAAAATGGACCTGCCTCTCCTCAGGCTACTATGTATCACCCATGTAGCTGTACCAGAATAACCATCTGGGGAATCCTGAAAACAGCACCACTGAAACTAACTCAACAGGGAGCCTACAGTCAATCTGGCGGTAAGCCACAGCAGACAGCAGCCAAGGCAGAGGAGAGGGATGCAACACTTCTCAGGATGGATTCCCACCAGAGAAGTATCACACAGCAGAATGTACCTTCAGTGCTCTCAGCCCTTTTAGCCCACGCCCCAGATTTCAGCTGGTGAGGATCCTTTGTCAGTTCAAAACAGCACCCAATGTTTGGAGGAGGACAGCACTGCATTTGCCATCCACAGCTCCTGAGAGATAAAAATGTTAAGGAGATGTCTTCCTGCCTAGCCAATAAAGGGTATCACATCTCTCTAACTGCATGAATCATTATTTTCTGATGAAAAAGCATCTAATTGGACAGTCTCCCACCAGCTCTAGCACAGTCTCCTCAAACAGTTCCTCAGCATGACTTCAAATTACACTTTGCAAGGAAATTGCTTGATATAACTCCCTCAATTTACAATAAAACCCAAAGGTATCTCCACTGATAATTAAGCTTCCCAAATGAGAGCCTGAGATAGACTGACAGGAATTCACTTGAAGCAACCCATCGCCCTTAATCTGCCAGGGACTTAGCCTTGGTATCAAGCAAAAATAAAAAAAATGTTCTGGGAAACAATATTAAGTATGGGAGTTTCTGTCTCCTTAAACCCAGAAAAAATGAAGACAAATCTTTTCTTGGCAAAAACACCTGGCCATGTCATTCTGCATGCTCCAGTCATGGTCCTTGGACAAGGGTCCTTGGAAGAAGGTAGCAAATGTCCCCTAGAGGATAAGGAAGCCAGTTAGACAGAGACAGAAGTTGGTTTGTTACTAAAACAATAGTCAGGAAACAAACAAAAAATTAAGAGCCTCAAACTTCATGCAGAACAAGAAACACTATCCCGCACAGATGTGGGACACATCCAATGAGACAGACGGAGGGAAGAAGACTTCTCTGAACACCACCATTTCACCAGGACAAAGGGCAGAGTTGAATAGGGATTTTCTGGTGCAGACATGGAACTGATCAAACTGGGTATAAATCAGTGGATTTTGCTATGTCCCTGAGCAGTGAGGAACAGGTGAAAGCCACCAGCTAGGTCATGGTGAGCAGTAACAGCCCCAGCTGGAGGCTGGGCCATGAGGCATCCTGGGCATCCTGCCTGAGTGACCTGCCAGACCATGGACCTGCGTTTGGCCAACCCCACAGACCAGCACATCTGCAGGTCAGATGTTTCTCAAACAGACACACTCCCAGCACTGGTGTACCAGTGTTGCTGTCTGAATTAAAAACTTCCTCCATTACTATAATGGGTACCAATCTGAAGGAAAGGATCCCTTTCCTTTGCTGGGAAAGCAGGAACCTTGTTTCTGTGCATGAGGTGGATGTGTTTGAAAAGCTTTTTTAGAGGAAATGCTCTGTAACAAATCTCAGAGGAACTGTTCACCCAAATTGCTCACACAATTGCTCAGCCCGTGCCAGACACACACTCGTTTGAAGAGAAAGGGCAACAGAAATTGTACATGGCCTCCCTGTACATGTACATGGGGTTCCCTGTGCCTTATGTCAACATGACTCCAAACTTCTGAGAAAGCTTGTGCCATCCTTGGGTAACTGTGTATGCAAATTAAGCACTCAGGGTCAGGATGAATGGTGCTTTAGGAACCCCATGGCAGGAGGGCTGGACTACTGGATCTTTAAAGGTCCCTTCCAACCCAAACCATTCCACAATACTGTGAAACAATGCTCCTTTAGGTTTATGCAATGAAAACAAAGTCATTAGACAGTAATTAGAATACATTTTTATTAATCCAGGAGTTTTTCCACTGATTCACAGGCCATTCAACGGCTTGCCCCATGTAGAACTCCAAGTCAGACCTGCCAGCCCTGCACCCTGATGTGGCCGTTGAATAGTGACTCGACATAACGGAAGAATTAAGAAAAACTTCCCTTTTCTGAAGAAACCAAAACTAATTTCTCACTAAACATGCCAGCTGAATTCAAAGATAAATTACAACCTTTCGAGGGCACTTGTATGTCTAGAAACCTAATACTATAGTTTTCTGTGAATATGATTTATGCCATATGAGAAAGAAGCCGAGCGTGAAAGGAGCAAAAATGTTTGCTTTTAGAGCCAGTATTCACTCACTCCAGCCATAATTCAAGGGTTGAAGAGGGATCAGCTCCTTCCAAGCCTCATGTGTTTGCTATTGCAGACAAGCATTTTGCACCTACCTCAGCTGGTGTGTGCAGCCACGTACTCTCCTCCAGCAGAGAGGGTGCTCCGTGTCTGCAGTTTTCGATGTGGCTCTTGCAAGTAATTCCCACTGGGAGAGTTCTCCAGAAAGGCCCTTCCCTGAGACACAGTGCCCTGACGAACACTGGAATAAAAGCAACGGCTGAATGCTACTGTCTGATCAAACCAGTACTGCCCTTTCACCAGACATACCCCACTGACCAGGGTCACTCAGTGCCAAAGGAGACAGCAGTGCATGACTTCGAGCAGCCACCAATGCCCAGGCTACCTGGGAACAGCATGAAGAGCTCCCACTGGAAGATGCCCTAACTGAAGCAGTCTGGGCAGCCCAAACCAAGGCAGATGGAGAAGCTGAACACCAATGGCGTGGCCTCACTCTCAATGTAACTGGGATATGGCAATCTCCCAACTTGCTGACAGTTAATGACCCTAAGTCTATGACACATGCCTCACCAGGGACCATCACTTTGGGATTAGAATTGGGTTGGGCAGGGCACTCACGGAGCTTGGCTGCCTGGACCACAGGATGTGTCCACATAAGTGTAGCCTAGCAGACACTCACAGCAAAATGGGAGCTGAGGATGGCACAAAGAGGTGGAGTAGAGGGACATAAAGCATGAGGCTGTGTGAGAGACAAAAAGAGAGGAGGTGATAAAAGCCACCTGCTACCCCACATGGAGATAGGGGGAAGCCCCCTCCAGGAACACAGCCAGCACTGTGCAGAGATGATGGACACCATGCTCAACTCTCAGCCTGTGAGGAAGCATCACTTACTCAGCAATCCCTCACCATGACGGGGTGGTGGGCAGACAGTCCCTGCCCCAGATCAAACCACCCCAGCCACAGCTGCCCAACTCAGCTCTCCCAAGCCCAGCCAGCAATACTACCTGTGCTGCCTGCAGGCTTGCAACAAGCTGCCCAGATTGCATCATCCTCCCACCTTCCTCCCCTTTCCCAGCAGCTGCCCTCTGACCACCATGAACAGAAAGAGTGGCTAAAAATGGACTAGTGTTTAGGAATAGCAGTGATGCAGAGTCTGGCGGGTTTTTGCAAGCACTACACACAGTTGCCATGGCAGCTTTGCCCACGCACTTGCCCTTTTGCTATTAAAACTTCACACTGCATAAGTTACCCACTTTCATTTCAGTGTTTGACCCAATCCTGCCCATCTCCACAGTTCTTCAGTCCCATACACCACCAGAGCTAGTAAAATCCCATATTTGGAAGGTCAGGAGCACTCAACTAATAAAAATTTAAAAAAGGCATATGAAATGGGATTACTAGTCTGACTACATAGAAAAAAATTCAGTCTGAAGTGTTTTGCAAATAGTCCCGCAAGCTGTCACCATAAAGACTTTGCAGCTCCTAATTGCTGATGGATTTACAACAAAATGCTTCAGAAAACTGTATCTCTTTTAGACATCTAATTCTAAAATAAGTACAGAGCATGGCAAATGATACAAGCATGCTGCCTGATCAGTGTGTCGATGGGGTAATCAACCACTCCTGTTTTCACACACAGATATCAGAGCCCAGTTTTGATATACCCTACCGAAATAAATCTTATCAGAAAAGAGGTACAACACTGATGTGGAATTACACTTGACATTGAGGTAGGTGTGGAGGGTTTATTTTGCTTTGGGTAAATACTCTTTTCTTAGCCACAAGTTCACCATTCAGCTCTCCCCTGCTCCCTGACAGGAGAGTTGCTGTCTAAGTAGAGCTTTGCCTCCACCTAACCCAAATGTTCAAGGCTGCAAGGCTGATAATGGGTAACAGCCGGGAAAAAGAGATGTCCAAGCACAGCCCATTTCATATTTATCTCAGAGCCCCTCTCAAAATCACGATAAAAGGCTTCTCACTCCTGTCTGGGATCGAATCAAAACTTGCTGCAGTTTGTGGGGTTTGGTCTGGTTTTTTTCTAAAAAAAGCAAAGATGACACAGACCAGACAGACTGTGAGCCAGACCACAAGTCACACATTTCAGGTCTTGCTGCTGCCAATGCCATCAAGAGGGATCCTGAACCCCCTCAACGTGGGACTCCACGCTGGCTTGCCCAAAGAGGTATTTGGGCAGAAAGCTCATGGGTGTAATAGTTGAAGGAGCAGTAAGAGCAGGGACAACGCAGAGATATCAGGAGGCAAGAAATGCAAAAGTTGACAGATTTGGCCTGAGCCCAGCCATGAGGCCGCTGCAAAATACAGTGCAGAATCAGCTCCCAGTTCTGTACAAGGAGAGGAATTACCTTGCAGTCAGCCTTACAGTTTACTTTGCCATTTGTGTGGCAGAATGCCAGCTCTCACAACACACATCTCTCCATGAAGAAAGCTTATCCTGGCTTCCTCAGAAGCACAAGTCAACTTAGAAAAGAGATTAACTCCCATGAGCAAAATAAACCAGATTTGCCATCTACTTTTTATTCAACCCCATCAGCCTAGTAGTTAACCTAATCTGTAGGCTAAAATCTTACTCAGATTTCTGAATTTATTGGAATTGCCACCTGCACCTCCCTGCCCTTCATGCAGAAGCTGGGTCTGCCCCAAAACCTGCACCTGGAACCCACTGACAGAGAGAAGTGAAGCCACACAAAACATAGTCCTGACAAGGGAAGTTGTCCTTAAAAAATTTGTGTCCCTATCCGCAAAATAGAGTGTTTGGAGCAAGTATGGATTTTTTTATCAGGAGAAAAATTACTAATATCATCCAGTCTGTGAAACCTTTTAGAAGCATTAGAAACATGTTTTTCCACATCATCATTCTGGCATCAAAGGAAATCATTCCTAATTATATTTATAGGGCTGGGGGAGTACACAGAGAGACCTAAATATGACAATCTTGGAGAAGTATGTTGAAATGTATAATGCAACACCTCTCAGAGCACGTACAATGCTGTCTCTCCCCATGTCACTTATAAGAAACTTTGAAGTATAATAAGTTCTGCTCCTGCCAGGCACTTTAAGTGGCTGCAAGAAGGAAACAAACTACTGGCTATAAATATTCTGCTTAGCTCCACTGTGCTGGGACTTATAAAAAAAACCCCTGTTTTTAAAGCAAAATAAGTTAAACAAATTATAATTAGCATTTTCCCCCCAAGGGTCTGAACAGAAGCATGAAAAGCGAAGAGCTACTGTTGTGCTTTTGATGGTGCCCTGCACCATGCTGTTCTGCTCTCCAGGTATTTCCTTCGAAGGAAAAAGCAGGCCCAAAAGTACTCTAATATCTGTGGTGGTTTAACTGGATCAGCCAAAGCACAACAGTGTGGCTTCATCAATTGTACAAGTTTCCCTGGGGGGATAACTTTGTATTTCTTCACGTGCCAACCAGGTCATGAGGGGTAGGATCCCTCTTGACTAGCTTCAGCCCACTCCAAAGCAGACATCTGGGCTTAGGGTATCACCTCACCCCTCTCCGTAACCAACAGGCAGACAGGCACTTCCAAGTATAAACTTATCCCTTTGGAGGAGAGATGGGAGCTACAGCCCTCCAGAGTCGCCTGTCTTCCCTAGCTACTGCAGGGCTAGGACGTTCAGGGCTTTAGCAATTCAGACATGCACTTCTCTCACAAGAGCAACGACTCCTCCTTATGCCTGTATTCCTCAAAAATAAGAGTTTTTTCTGGGCAAAACCTTGGATTTCAGGACTGTTCAAGCACTCATCTTAGTGCCTTCAGAGCAAAGCATAAATATTTTGCTTTTGCTCTTCCCCAGTTACTTAGCTATTACACTTTTCACTGTATTGCCTGTGTTGGTACATTTCCTGAACTTAAAAGCTGTTAAGAGACCAAATATCCACTCCAGTCTCACAGAAGTTCTCACTTCCAAAATCCCAACAGACACCTATTGTTTTTCTCCTCCAAGAAATAGCACCTCCACCCTAATCCATCATCCACCTGATGACTTCTGGGTGTTGTGCCTTCTTGCTGAGGGTGGCAGAACATTTTGCTCCTTTCTTCCAGACAGAACAGTGCTAATGCACCTGTAGTCAGCACTGACATATACAGTGGTACAGCACCTCTGCCCTTCAAACCTGCATCAGACAGGTTCAAGCAGCAACTAGCAGACAGACTTTTAAATATCTGTTTTGATCAATTCCTTTCTATCCAGCATCCACATGCATAACTTTATTCCATGGATTGCTAAAACAGCACTGGACAAGGTAGGCAGGTCCTCGACTACATGACTTTGTTTTTCTACGGTGACAACACATTACAAATTCATTGTCAATATTTCTTAATAGCTACATGATTCTTAGCACAAATAGCTTGCAAAAAAACTTAGGTTGCTGCTCTAGGTAACACAAAAAGAAGAGATTCTTTTCACTGTTAGGGTGGTCAGGCACTGGAATAGGATGCCCGGGGAGGTGGTGGAGTCACCATCCCTGGAAGGGTTTAAGAGGCATCTGGATCTGATGCTGGAGGATATGGTTTAGGGATTACAGCAGAGTGGCAGGCTAATGGTTGGTCTCAAAGATCTTAGAGGTCTCCTCCAACCTTGATGATTCTATGATTCTAGGAAGAGTTGATTTTGCTGTATTTCTCCACATGGCCTGCTTTCTGCTTGTGGAAGCTATAAGCACACAAACCAGTCTGACACATGGACTGTCCCTGCAATCTGAGACAAGGAATAGAAGTCTTCACAGCACATATATTTCATGTTATCATGTTTTGTGAACTTTTTGGAAGGGAAAAAACAAATAACGTGGCATGCAGCAGCACCCTTTGTTTGGGAATTATCTTGTATGGGTCATCGAACAGCTGTCAGGTAGTATGTAATCCCAAGGAAAGTTTAATCAGCAACCTAAGGATGAAAGACTATTCTGGTTACCTGAGCCAACTAATCCCCTCTGGAATATTTTCTCAAGATACAATACATTATTTACTTTGCTAGCTGAAACTGCTTTATAAGAATCACTTCAACAAAACAATCTAGCTATTCAAACTCAATAAGGTAGTTTTTCCAACTAGTTTATTTAAAGAATTTTTCACTTGACAAGTGCAAGCTCTTCTTCAGCTTAGGAAGCATTTATCAAGTAACAGTAATTTTTTGCACAGTACATTTACTCCTGCTACATACACATCCAAATAAACCTCCCACATCAGCATTACCAAATTAAACTATGACTAGGATTAAGAGGGGACTGATTTTATTATGGTTTAAAGGTTGTACTTTTTTTCCTCCTACCTTTCCTACATTTCAGAATTGGTTTTGCTTACTGACTCCAGAGTTCACAATAAGGCCTTCTGTTCCCCCTCTATCCACAGTTATACCACCTCCCAATCCCACTGCGGAGGCAGTTTAGGGAAGCAGATCATTTAGAAGCCAGTTCTCCCAAGCCCTGATCTCAGCAGGTTTTACCCATAAAATTAAAAGGTGATTTTGCATGGTATCTCTTTTACAGCAATGCAAAGTGGCACTAAACCACACCCCACAAGTACCCCACAAACTCACAGCAAACTCACCTTTGGTTTAAACAAACCGCTGAACTGATGTGGTCCACTTCCAACAGGCAGAGCAGCACTGCCACCAGCGCAGACACTGGTTTTCTCACAGCTCCAAGTGCACTGGGCACAGAGGTGTCCCCAAATGTTGGGCACCACCACTGCCTTCTACCTCCCAGACATCATCTTCGCTGCTCTGTGTGTTGAGCTAGCTGTGCAGCATCCTTGATCACTCCACTCAAACACTAGTAACCCAAGTTAGCAAATATTTTCTAGAGACACACTGTACTGTTTACTTTGCCAGATGAAACTTCAAAGATAGCTGCTAACTCGAGTTAGTGACGACCTCTCACTGAAGCAGCCTGTTCTACGCAGCCTCACTTGAGCTGACGCAAATCCAAGGAGAGCTCTCTCAAGCATGTCAGCCAGCAAACTGAAGCAGCAATTGCCTCTGCAGCTGGCATGCCAGTGAGCAGCTGCCAGCAGCAAACTTCTCAGTAGGCACAACTGCAGCCAGAGCTGATGTGCATCTACCCTACGACTCAGCTCTCCTCACCTATATTAAAATACCTGGCAATGTAAGACAGTCAGGCTCACACAGCCAGGAATAATATGGGTCATGGCACACGTGAATATTTATATTGAGAACTACTTCTCTTTTGACAGAATGAGTTCCAGGAATAAATAAATGATCTAGTATGGGGCGTTTTAAGCATTTGCCTCTATCAAAACCAGGGACACAACCCAGTTAAATAAAAAGCTTATTGTTAATTTGTTGGGTTTTTTAAAACTCCAGATTGGCTTATAACAAACTTTCAGAAGTGGATGACTGTCAAATAGGCACCACATTTCACAAAAAGCATAGCTCACTCAGTAAATAAGGCTAGTAATTCATTACTCAAAACCAAGATATTAAGTGAAATCAACATCCTTGTGATTTAAAAATTAAATGGGCCAATAAGATCTACAAGGAAAGATACATACAAATTACAAGGATGTGGAAAATAATGAGGCGAGAGTCAATTGCAAAATCTGTACTGCTCAGAAGAGACTGCTGAGATATTTTTCTGGTAGTCTGGTGAAAGGGAACTCAAGAGTTATTTCTCATCTCAGAAAGAAGCAGGAGAAAGAGGTATAAGAAAATACGAAGCTAAATACTACCATTAAGCAGACTACTAAATTTAGTATTTCAGTAAATATAGCAATCACATGGATTCTTCAAAAAAAGGGGTCAAGACATGGCATGGAAGGTGCTGAGGAACACATGAGATAAACAGGAAAATTTAATGGGGGATCCTGCCCAGCAAAGAAGCCAGTAGCACATTTTTTCATATAGCAGTTCCTGCAACTCCTGAACAAACTGCACCTCTATGAAATAAAGTTTTCTGACCTGTTTTTCATTTGAATTAAAAAAAAAAACCACCAAAACAAACAACAAAAATAAACAAATGGAAAAACGTACCTGGAACTAAACCTCTCACAGTATTCTATTTTGGAAACTCAAAAATAAGGCACTTCTGTATCCGACACAATTCATGGGATTTATGATCCACCCCCTTGGAAGATCTCTAGCTGAGTCAAGGGACTCTGGTAAGTGCAGCAGCTGCTGACCCACCACTGAGAGATGGCAGCTTCAGCCAGTGCTGTCAGTGTCCCTAAATTTCTATGTACCACAACAGGAAGGTGGGAGTCCCAGCTCCTGATCCCTGAGACCCCCAGAATGCTCAAAAAACATGGGCAGTTAGTTGTCAGGAATCCTGCAAATGGTGGGTCCATCATAAGACAAGTGATAGCCCTCATGTTTTGTCTGACCAACTGATTCAACTATGCCTTTTTCTTTCCTTTTTTCTTTTAGTTTGTTTTTTTTTTTTGGTATGTTTTAGTAGCCAGTGCCACTACAAATGGCACTAAGGAGTGCTCAAATACCAAAACAAACCCACCCTTAGTGCAAACAGTCACAACTCTTCACAAAGCCATTGAGGATTCCAAGAACCTCACGAGACAGAGATTTTTAGTGCAGACTTCATCCGAGCTAATTCCCCGTGACTCCTTTTATAGTCAGCAGAAAGCACCTTTCAGGTCATAACTCATCTGCTTTAGTGTACTGGGAGTGATGAATGTTTCAACAAAAATACAACTCAGAGCTGGTTACTCTGGCAACTGCTTAAAGAGTTACGAGTTTCTTCTTGTCTCGGATAATTCCTCACATAGAGCAACTCCTGCTCTCTCCACATGGAGTCAAGAGCATATTGCATAGGTATAATCACACGTCTCACCCACGCTCACAACTGAACTGCTTGAATTAGAAGCCTACTAGGCCTCAGGTTTCTGTTACAGCCCGCCCAAAACAAGGAGTGCCTTCTGAACACATCTCCTCACTGATAAGCACAAGCCTACAAGCAGCAAGGCTCAAAAACTTTGCACATACACATACAAATCGGGGACTAAACACCCAGCACTTCCCCTCCTCAGAAAGAATGTTTATTTCAAAGCAAATGTGACCAGCTAAAGCATGCACGTTGTGGAGCATAGTCAAAGTCTGTCCCAGTCAGATCCCTCAAAATGCGAGATAATCAAAACATTTGAATGCAAAATAACTTTTGAGAGTTGTGGCAATCAATGAGCTTGCTCCTTCTTTGTGCCACAGTCAGCACTTGCAGCTACAGAGCCTCCTCTTTTGCATTATATGAAAAACTTGTCTGAAAGACATGCCCATTGGCTGCTGAAGGCAACAGAAGCCCAAAGAGTACATGACCAGAAAGGTAAATTTCTGCCTGTTCTTTCAAAGCCTGCATTGTATTTGCCTCTAACTTGGAGATGGCAGAGACAGCCAAGCATCAGTGAGTGAACAGCTTCAAGAAGCAGAGCTGTCTCAGTGCTGAGGGTCCCACGCAACACCTACATGTGTGACCACATCTTCACCATTTGCCCCTGTGGCTTATCAGAGACCACAGGGATGGGTAGAGGGAGGCAGGGCAGGGTGTCCACTGATGTTGGACATCACCACAAGGACATCATCACAACCCAAGGGCATCATCACAACCCACCCAAGGGCATCATCACAGCACAAGGGCATCACCACAGCACAAGGGCATCACCATCATCACAAGGGCATCACCATCATCACAAGTTGTTGCTCAAGCGCAAAGATAACAGTAAATGACCACAGGCAAATAGCAAAACAGCTCAGCTAAGAGCCAGACAACTCATAAAGCTGCAGCACCATCATCATCTCAGCTCTCCTGCCCAGATATGCAGCCCAGACACTCTACAGAGCTGGAACTACCTTTCCATCCCTAACCTGTACAGCACGTATAAAAGCAACACCCTGCTCCAAAACGAAGGCTTCTAGCAGCTAACAACACAACGAGCACCTCTGTATGTAGCCCCAACACTCCCGTCCAGCCTTAGCTATATATAAACTCGCTTTTCCGCGGGTTCCCCCCCCCGCTCTCCCCCGTCTGCCACACGCGATCCCCCAAGACAGACGCAAAATCTCCCACCCATCTGCCAGGCAGGACAGCTGCCCGCAGGACACGGCACGGACACGGGAAGGTCACCCGGGACACAGCGCGGGGCTCCTCCCTGCCCCCCGGGCGCGGCCCC
>NW_008662542.1:0-897 GCF_000695815.1 Acanthisitta chloris
GGTGCAGGAACAGGGGATCACTGGGGGTCCCCATCACACAGAGGGTGCTGGGACAGGGGGTCCCCATCACTAGGGGGTCCCCATCACCCATGGGGTGCAGGGGCACGGGCCTCCCATTACTGAGGGGTCCCTATCACACAGGGGGTGCAGGGACAGGGAATCACTGGGGGGTCCCCATCACCCATGGGGTGCAGGGGCACGGGCCTCCCATTACTGAGGGGTCCCTATCACACAGGGGGTGCAGGGACAGGGAATCACTGGGGGGTCCCCATCACCCATGGGGTGCAGGGGCACGGGCCTCCCATTACTGAGGGGTCCCTATCACACAGGGGGTGCAGGGACAGGGGGTTCCCATCACCAGTGGGGTGCAGGACCAGGGGTCCCCATCACTGGGGTGTCCCCACTACCCAGGGGGTGCAGGAGCAGGCTGTCCCCATCACTGGGGGGTCCCCATCACTAATGAGGTGCAGAGACAGGGGGTCCCCATCACTGGAGATTCCCCCGTCACCCGTGGGGTACAGGCACAGGGGATCACTGGGGGGTCCCCATCGCACAGGAGGTGCAGGAACAGGGGATCACTGGGGGTCCCCATCACACAGAGGGTGCTGGGACAGGGGGTCCCCATCACTAGGGGGTCACCATCGGGTCCCCATCACTGAGGGGTTCCCATCACCCAAAGGGTGCAGGGACAGTGGATCCCCACCAGCCAGGGTGGTCCCTGTCACCCAGGGATGTCCCCATCACCGGGGATCCCCATCACTCAGGGGGTCCCCATCACCCGTGGGGTGCAGGTCTGGGCTGTGTGGGGTCCCCAGCCCCCCCAGCTCACCTTCCATCTCGGTCCCAGTCGTACACCTCCACCTTGATGGCTCTGCAAGGCACGGGGGGTCACTGCCA
>NW_008662543.1:0-11230 GCF_000695815.1 Acanthisitta chloris
CCCATGCATCTCCAACTTCCTTGCCAGAGTGTCAGTGTGGAAAGCAGTAAAGACCTTGGCTCTATGCAAGCTCTGCTCAGCAACAACAAACACATCTCTGCATTATCAGCTCTGTGTCCAGCACGAAACCGAAACATAGCTCCATACTAGCCTCTGTGAAGAAAGTTAACTCCACTTCAGCCCAAACCAGCACATTCTGTAATGGCAGGATGAATGAAGCCAGTGGACTGGAACAGTGTGGACAAGGGGAAGTTTGGAACAAGATGCTAAGTTTACAGTGTCTCTGTGAAAGCTCTTGAAATGAAATGACAAATGAGGACAGCATGGGGAGGAAGTGGAATGATTCCAGAAGCTCTTAGGGTTGAATGAGGCCAAGTGAGACTGGGAGCTTGTGAGAGAAATAGAAAAAGATGACTGAGAGGTACTTAAGTATGGGGGAGGAGGAATTGAAGATTGGAGAAACACTGGGGTCACTTAAAGCTCGGGAGAGGAAGGTCAGACACAATACTGAATGGCATCTTATTAAGCGAGCGCCTTCATTCTATGCATTGACAAAGGCAAAAGTGCAGTGGGGAAAACCCAAATGTGATTATGCCTTCTGTATTGGGTTTGTGTAGCAAGGTTTTGATACGAGGCAGGCTGCAGGTGTGGCTTCTGTGAGAAGCTGCTAGGAGTCCAGTAGAGCCAATGCCAGCCAGCTCCAAGATGGACCTGCTGCTGGCCAGGGGTGTCCCCCTGCAACCCACGGAGGTTCACCGTGGAGCAGTGGGATGCCCAAAGGAGGTTGTGATCCTGTGGGAAGCCCACGCTGGAGCAGGCTTCTGGCAGGACCTGTGACCCTATGGAGAGAGGAGCCCACGGTGGAGCAGGTTTGCTGGCAGGATTTGTGACTCCATGGGGGACCCATGCTGGAGCAGACTGTTCCTGAAGGACTGCACCCTCTGGAAAGGATGCATGCTGGAGCAGTTCATGAAGAACTGCAACCTGTGGGAAGGACCTGTGTTGGAGAAGTTTGTGGAGGGCTGTCTCCCATGGGAGTCCTCCCCCTGAGGAGGATGGAGCTGCAGAGACAGCAAGTGTTGAACTAATCAGTCCCCATTCCCTATCCTCCTGTGCCTTTGGGAGAGGGAGGTAGAGAATTTGGGAGTGAAGTTGAGCCTGGGGAGGAGGGAAGGGTAGCGGGAAAGTGTTCTAAGATTTGTTTTTATTTCTAATTATCCTACTCTGACTTCAGTAGACAATATATTGGTCTTCCCAAGTTGAGTATCTTTTGCCCATGACTCTTAATTTCTGAGTGATTACTCCCTGTCCTTACCTCTGCTGTTGAGCCTTTTATTATATTTTCTCCCTCCTGTCCATTTGAGGGGAGTGATATAGCAGCTGTGGTGGACCTGACATCCAACTAGGGCCAACTCACCACACCTTGTTTCGTTCAGGTCATGGATGATAATGATAGCATAGAAAGTACATTTATTAATTTTACAGAATGTACCAGGCTGAGAGATTATTTGTGTTCTGTGAAGAATAAATTTAGAATTTCAAATGGGTAGAAGAATAAAAGAAACAGCATAAAAGAGATAATGCCATGTAAAAGAACAAATGAAATGGATTGTGCTTAGATTAAATGGTTCCCTACATAAATACAAAACAGCAGTAATTCTAGAAAAGAGAATCCCAGATTTTTAGGTGAATCATAGTCTGAATATGCATCAGTAGTACTGAGTGAGGGCAGTCATTCTTTTGGGATGTATAGTTAAAATGAATGTTTTCAAACTGTCACATATTTCACTCTAATACGCTTTGTTGTTCTTCATCCATTCCATTACATTTAAGAAATAATTTGAGCACATGGGAGAGTCTTCAAGAGGAAAGCAGAAAGGATCTTCAGAAGCCGATAAGAAAAGGTGCAGTGTGGACAGGTGGAAAAAGTAGTTTGGTCAGACTAGAGGAGACCAAGAAAGATGTGGAAGCAGTCACCAGGTATGGGAAGAGATGCTACAGAATGAAAGGGCGTAAGCTTTCTGTGTGTTGGGAAGTAAAGGTTTGTGGCAAAACTTCTTCTGGAAAGGGTAGTTTGACATTGGAGTAAATTCCTTTTACAGCCAAAATAGTCATATGATGTCAAGCAGTGTAGTTTAATTGTCAGTAATACTGGGGGATGGGGTTCTCTGTAGTTGCTGAAGTGCGCACTGCTGCCTACCCTGCACAGAGAGGAGAACTTCAGCTTTGGTTTGGGAGTCTTCCCCATGCCTTTGATCCCTCAAGGCTGCAACCACAGCTGGGAGAAGCAGAGCAAAAGGCAGGGGGTTTGACATTATGGATGTCCATTGGGGTACTAGGTGAGATAAGTGTCAACCTAAATAGCATGAACTTACCTTTAGGGAGGTTGTGGAGTATTCATCCTGCTTTGCTTGTTTTTTTAAAAAGAATTTAGCCAAGTCACTGGGCAGAAACTTAGATATAGATGACACTGCCTTAGAGAGGTAGGAGAGAGTACAGTAATTTCTCTTTAATTTGCTCCATATTGTTTTTTGTACAAGACTGGAGTTTGGTGCACAGATGTTGAACTAAAGTTTGTGCAGGCAACCTTAATTTTGGTATTTCCTGATACCTGTAAATTTGGCATTGTTTTAGTAGTGTGTCCTTGGATAAGGAAAACACATATTAAGCATATATAATCATCTATGGAAACATGATGTGGACACTTTTTAAGGTTTTATTCATCTGCAGGGTGATTTTAATCAGCTTAAAGGTGTTTTAGTGCTCTGAAAGAGTGGTTTCCAATAGAATGAGTAATAGCACATGTTGTCAGCTTCAGAAATTTGTCGTGGCTGTGGCCCTGATGGTTTTGACAGTTTCGTGATGACAAATTTTGGCTGTTTCATGCAAATAGAATCAGAAAGGAATTCCTAAAAACACAAAACTGAAACCCCTGAGACCACGGGCTTTTAATTCTTGCTCAAACCACACACTGCTTAAAATGATTCTCACATCCCCTGTTATAAGCTGTTCCTAGCTATCGTGGGATGTAACTAACATGTATAAATATATACACACATACACACTTTCTGCATATTCATTAGTTATGCACTTCTGATTTTTCTCATCTTTACAGAATGGCGGGGTGGTTGAGATGGGCAGGGACCTCTGGAGATTGTCTAGTCCAACACCAGTGCTCAGAGCAGGGTTACCTAGAGCAGATGTGACTGTTTTCAGTGAGCTGTCAGTATCTCCAAGGACAGAGACACTGTGAAATCTCTGGGTGCCTGTTCCAGTGTTTGACCACCCTTAGAGTAAGGGAATTGTTCTTTATATTCATATGTCCATTTCATACCCATTGCATGTTGACTTCTCACTGGACAATAGTGGGAAGACTGGCTCATTGGTCTTTACTCCCTTCAGGTATTTAATGGATGTTGATGACTCCCTGCACCCCATCCTGAATTTTCTCTGTTGAATAGTCCCGTCTTTCTCAGCCTCTGCTCAGATTTCAGATACTTCAAGCCTTTAAATGTCTTTGTGGCCCTTTGCTGGTCTCTGTCCAGTACGTCCATGTCTCTATTGTACTAGAGTGTCTGGAACTGCCACAGCATTCTAGATGTGTTTTGGCAGTGCAGAGTAGAGAAGAATCTTGCCTCTCAGTCTACAGGCAGTCCTTTTCTAAAGCAGCCCAGGATGTCATAGAATCATAGAATTCAAGGGTTGGAATGGACCTTGCAGATCATCTAGTCCCAACCCTCCCTGCCATGGACTGGAACACCTCCTTACTAGACAAGTTTGCACAAGAGCTCATCCAGCCTGGCTTTGAACGCTGCCAGGGTCGGGGCTACCACCATGTCCCTGGGCGACCTGTTCCAGTTCTCACCATGCTTATAGTAGAAAACTTTTTTCTAATATCTCTTCTTCACTAATTTGTTCAGGTCTAATATTAAACTTTTGAACAACATTAAAATATATTTCCTAATTTTTTTCTAAATTCTGGATGTTTCCCTTTCCAAACTATATTAGCTGAAATAATATTAATTATGTTTTGTGAAGTTTCAGAGACTGTAGCACAAAAGATGTATTAATTGGAATGGAGAAATTTGCTTCAGTTGATTCTTGCAAGATTGAGAAATATTTTGAAGCTGAATAATTTTTAGATGTCAGCTTAATAGGTAGTTGCATTCCATTTAGTTTATACCTTATTCTCGTGGTAGTTAAGGACCTGGCTAGTTAAGACATACTTTACCAGAAGTATAAAAGTAGTATTTCTCTGCTATAGTGGGCTTGGTTTTAAAGCAATTGAGCCCTAAGTTCAAATAACTTTTCATGTGGAGTTCATGCTGCTCAAGGTTTTGTGTTCTTCTAGTTTTGATTGTCTCCAAAGACAGTGTTCTGTCTCCTGTCCTTTTCCCCTTTTTTTATTCTTATTTTTTGATGTTTGTCAGTTTTTTCATGCTACCTTCCAAATTTGTACAAAGTCTGCTAAACTTCATTTACATCAAGGAAGTGAATATTTTGTCTAGCATATTTTGTCTAGCATATTTATTAACAAGGTTTGCTTTGTTGCTGTTTGATAGAGGGGTTTTGGTAAGATTACTTTCCATCTGCTTTCCCCCCTTCTTTATAAAGTAGAAGTTATCAGCAAAATTTGGTGAGTCTGAAAATTTTGATTTATCTAAGATTTTCTTTCTCTTCTTTTTTTCTCCTTGTTCAGCATGAGGGATGTAGGGCAAAAGGTTTTTACTTCTTAGGACTATGTCGTATCTTTAAGTTGTTGTAACTGAAATGTTTCTTCTGCTTTCTTTTGGGAGTAGGTTAAAACGGTAAAGGTTTAGAGGGCTGGCCACATTATTGTGTCGATGCTTACAGCACTTTTTTTTTTGCTTGCTCTAACTGTTCTTGGTAGTTGATTTAGTACTTTTCTTTGCAGATTCATTTTGTCCTGTGCTTATAATTCTAATGTGACCATATCATGTGCAGTACAGCTTTTATTTAATTACAGTAGAAAAAGAATTTTTTTTACACAATAATACTTTAAAGGCATTGCTGTTTCAGTGCAGATTTTGTTGAAAATTGTCAGTTGTGTGAGAAAATGTTTGTATTGCCTATAATGTGCCTTTCATGACTCCCTTATGCTCAGTGGGGCTGATTCTGGTTTGTATTTTTCCCCTGCAGAACAAAGTATAATATTTCTCTTCTTTTCTTGAGTTAATTTTTATATTGGGAAACAATGTGATCAGCTGCTGTAGGAGTTGACATCAAGTAAGAACTTTAACACAGGCAGTCCTTAGTACAGCTGTGTATTGTTTACAGGTCTTTTTAGGGTTAGACATTATCCATCTGATCATAAGGGGACTGTGTTGTAGCTCTTACATTTAGTTACCACACTGTTCAAATCACTAAGTTGTGTTCAACAGCAACATTCTTTCTAAAAAGGCATCTAAACGCAGTCTGAAAGATACATGAAGAGTCCACTAGTTCCTGTGACTTAGTGGTAAATTCTTGTCATTTCTGAGGGTGATTATTTATTAACTAACATTGACCTAAAGAATGATAAAAGAGGTTTTAAGGGAAGTCTTTTGTTACTCATTTTAAATAATATATGGAATGATAAGGAAATCCTCAAAAACTAGAGAAGTGCTGCTGGTATGTCAGTACTTGGTAGAAGACTAGTTCAATCCAGACAATAAGAGATTGTTTAGCTGACTGTCACAACGTGGATAGTGTAAGGGGATCCTAATGGAAAATTCTATTAATAAATAATTAAATGATGAAATAACCTCTGTTCTTGAACTGAGTTTGCTTCATGACAGTTACTGCTTTAGTATATTATAAATCTAAGATTTTGTAAAAGGAATACTTAAAGATAAATCTCGTTCAGACCTCAGGACTCTTCAATATCAGTAAAATAGCCATGTCACAAGGCATATTATATCTTTCTGAAAATGTTATAAGTAATAGTTTTTAGGAATTATGGTCTTCCATAAATGCAGCTTAGGAGGGATCTTGGGAAATAACGTTAAATCATAACTAGTAACGTTTGGTTTAAACCCAACTTGATAAGTAGTAAAGAATTTATTTGGTGTTATCCAGTTATTTGGCAAGTTAGAGCTACAGCCTATAAAAACCTAAATGATAAAAGCAGGTCAAGTTTTCAGAACTGAAACAAGAAATCAGGGAAAAATGGGGAACTTCCTGAGAAGCTACAACTCTAGTAATCTGTCTGATGGAATTTGGCTCGCATAATGCTGTCAGTGGGGATTATAAAAATGGAAGGGGACAGAGAACCTGGAATAAAATTACTTTGGGTTAGAATTAGAATTTCATGGAAAGAGACTCTGTTGAGCTTCTTCAGTTTACCAGAAGAAAGAGATAGGATTTGAGTGTGGTGTCTAATCATATAAGGGGAAAAAGAAACAAAACCTAACATACAAAGGCATAGTAATAACTAGTGACTGAAGCCTGAAGCCAAAGTAATTCAACCTGGAAATAAAGTACAAAGGACAGTGACTAGCCTTTCAGACTATCACAGCAAGTGATGAGCTTTTTAGCTCTTAATAACTTGAATTTTTGAGTCGATGCCTGAGTGTAAGAACTGCCATGGTTAGGCATATGTTACTGGTCTTGGAGATTGGTAGCTGAAGGAAATAAAAGGGCTGTGTTTAAGAGGACATAATTCTGATTTATTCTGTGGACCTGTCAGGCCTGAAACTGCGAACCTTCCAGTGAAAAAATCAGGAATTTATGGTGATGGGTTTTTTTATCAAACTAGGTTGCATCTCCAGTCTTCTCTTCTTCCTGCTTTTTTCTTCACCTTTGAGTTTGGCGGTACTTGGTTGATCTCTGCTCAATCACACTTTTTGCACCTACAGAAATTTAAGGCACTTTTCCTCCTTAGTAGAGGTGGGAAATGCAATGATTTCTACTAAATGGACAGAGAATTGGTGAAGTGATTGGTTAAGTTTATTTAGCCAGTGTCTTTGAGTGGTCATTACTAGGACAGAGTGTATTGTCTTGAGGCTAAACTTTGTTTTCTCTCACCATTCCTCAGGGTTAGGGGGGAAGAGGGGGAAGGGGGAGGAGGGAGTGTGAGCGGCTGCGTGGTTCTTGGCTGCTGGCTGGGGTTAAGCCACAACACATAATTATTGTCTGCATTTGTGCCTAGCAGTAATCCATCATGTAGGTTGGAAGACTAGGCCAGTAGGAATTGTCTAAAGTTTAACAAAGATATGTGTAAAGTTGTGCACCGACAATAGTACAACTCCCAAACAGTAGAGCAGACTGGGAGGTAGCTCTGCTAAAAAGGATCTGGGGATGCTATTGGATGGCAGGCTGAACAATGCCAGCACTGTGCCTTTGTGGCACTGAAGGCAGAGTCCTCTGTTGTATTGGTAAGAACTTACCTTCGGTGCTGTGTCTGGTTTGTTCCCTGATCTCAAGAGAGATACTGGAAAATTGGAGAAGGTCCAGCAGGTGGTCGCCAGGATAATTTGTATATTAGGAGGATAACGAGCATGTTAGAGAACTCAACATTTGGAGAAAGATTCAAGGAAGTTTGTATTGGAATCATAGAATTGTTTAGGTTGGAAAAGACCTCTAAGATCACAGAGTTCATCTGTTAACCAGCACTTCCAAGTCCACCACTAAACCAGGTTCCTAAGGACCATATCCACACATCTTGTAAACACATCTGCGGATGGTGATGCCACCACTGCCCTGGGCAGCTTGTTCCAAAGCTTGGCAACCCTTTCAGTGGATAAATGTTTCTAATATCCAATCTAAACCTCCCTTGGCATGACTTGAGGCTGTTTTCACTCATTATTTGGGAGAAAAGACCAACTTCCACCTCTCAATAACCTTCATTCAGGTAGCTGTAGAGAGCAAGAAGATCCCCCCGAGCCTTCCTTTCTCCAGGCTAAACACTCCCAGCTTCCTTAGCTGATCCTCATAAGACTTGTGCTCCAGACCCTTAAAAAGTTTCATTGCCCTTCTTTGGACACACTCCAGCGCCTCAGGGGAGAAGAGCCTTGGAGAGATCTCATCAGTCATTCGGTATCTAGAAAGTAGTTACAGAGAAGTTGTTTTCTGTTCAAAAGGTTGCATAGTGAAAGAAGTTTCATCTGAATATAAGAAAAAGGAAATTTGGTAGAAATACTAAACATTGTAGTAAGTTCCGATCACTGGTAATATTGAAGGCTTATCTTTGCAGCACCATGGCTTACCTGATGTAAGGCATTGTTCAAACCTAATGAAATAGGGTGCAAGAGAAGGTTGGAGACCAGATAATTTCCAGAGATCTTTACCAACCTAGACGGCTCCATGATGCTGGTTAGAGCTGTTTGGCAAAAATTAACAAGACTGTAGATTAGGCAGTGGCAAAACCATGTAAAGAAGTGTGATTACATTTACTGACAGGCACTTAATAGAATATTTTAAAAATAAGTACTGGATTTTCAGTTTTTAAAGCTGAACCAGTAAGGAAAATTAAGTTTACTTGCATTGCTTTTTTGTCTTTGTTCTTTTTATTGCTTTGTAATAGAAAGTTACCAAATGTAGTGATGTAAAAAAAAAATTACAAATGCAAGTGTGATGCAGTCAGTTTGAATATTGTGTGTTTATATTATGTGTTTATGTTAGTCACATTGTGTTTATTTATATATATATATATGTATTGTAATGTAGTGCTCCTTTATGTCAGTCCAGCGGAAGCAAATCTGTGGAGTGCATGTATTTCACAAGGCTAGTTGCTTTGCTTGCCAGATAGTTGAAATGAAACAGTGCTTGATTCAGCTGGCCAGATAGCACATGCTGTCTCTCAGGCAGAGGGCAGAGCAATGAAACTTGAGATACTATGTTCATAAAGTTAGAAAAAATTATAAAAATTGAAGAGGCAAGTAAAATATGTGGGCAGACCAGTAAGGTGGATTTCTTGCGGCAGATATTGCTGCAAAGAAGAGGTACGTACACTATGGCAATTTGGGGTGTTTTAGTCTGATTCTGAAATAAACTAGCTTGGCGATTAACTGATATCTTAAGTAGCCCTGCATGCTCTTTTCAGTTGTGTGTGATTTGATTTTGCATAGCATCCATCTGTTTTGTATATTTTTGTGTCATCTGGAGTGTCTGCATTAAATGTGAAGTAGTCACATGGGGTGGGGGTATTTGTTTGCATGTGCGCATTCTGGAAGATGTCAGAGGAAACAAGAGTGTTGCGGAAAGCTGTACCTCTTAACCTTTCTTTAGTCTCTTTTCATGCACCTACTCAGCACGGTGTGTGCAGTAGAATTAGAAATACTTTTCTGTGTATGAGGATTTGGGCTACAGGCCTGGATTCATTGCATTTCCAGGTGATTTGTATGTGTTCATTTCAGGAGTCTTCAGTAATGGCAGGCAGTCCTTCTAAGGTCACACTGTTACTTAAAAGCACAGGGGAGAAGAGGGTAAAAAAATTAAAGTACTAGACACATATGCATGTCTGGGGATTTTTAACAGCTTTTGATGGTAGCCTAAGCAGAAACTATTTACCCAGAGTCTTAGACTCTCTCTCACTCTTCTTCTGTGACTGTTCTGCAAATTACTTTGGTGTCTCTCCTAAGAGAAGACTCTTGTAATAGCCTCCGAGTTTTCTGTGTTCAGAGGCATTTTTCTCTTCCAGCTGACTCCCAGCTGATTGCTAGGAGAGGATGACATAAAAAAAAAGAGTAGAAATCTGACTTTGTCTTGCAACTGCTTATTAAGTACCAAGATGAGGCTATTGAGAGTCAGTCTTCTCCACTCCATCTTTCAAGTCAAAATCCCATTAAAACCAAGTCTCATGCAACCCTCTTAATCTCATCCAAACTCAGTTTATTTATAAACTATCACAGGACGATTTCAGTTATATTATGAAGCATAATATTGTACCAAGTCCTCGTGACTTATCCTTGTAATGTACACTGACAGGAAAATCTGATTTGTAATTAAAGAGTAACTTACACAGCTGTTTTCCAAATAATATTATTGCTTCAACATGTCTTTTTGTCCTCATCAGCTGCGATGTAGCCCCATGCACTAATGGAACAACGCAAAGCAAATAATCCACTAAATATGGCATTATTGCATGCTGCATGGGCTTTTCCTGAGGCTTCAATTGCAAGATGTTAGTTCTCCATAAACATTAATTCCTTGTATTTTCCCCAGCATCTGCTGTTTGTGAAGGATTCTCTTTGGCCTTATAGAGATGGGTGGTGGTGTAAGTTGCCTTGAAATGAATGTCCTACTCATCAGTATACATTCATCTTGAGTGCTGAAATTGGGAAAGCTAGGAAAGGTTCTTCAAAGTTCTTCTTAATGCAGAAATCCAGTGGTCCATAGTTCTGAGCATTGAAGGAAATTAGTCAGGTTGAATGCCCAGAAAATGAGAAATATACAAAAAACCCGCATTTTATTTTTTCAGAAGCTGAGTAATAATCACCTGCAAATTCCTTCTCTGAACAGAATTCTCTGGGCAGCATTCTTCTGCATTGACTTCAGGATCACTTTTTTTATCCCTAGACTTATAGCCTGATTAATTAGATAACTGTCCATCTGCCTCTAGAGGAGCAATATCCTCTGTACACCTAGCTATTGATATTCTGCATCTTTAAGAAAATATTATGTGTTGTTGTGGATTAGCCACAGTAGGTAGCCAAGTCCCTCCCGCAGCCACGCACTCTCCACCCAGTGGGATGGAGGAAAGAACTAGAAGGGTAAAAGTGAGAAAATTCATGGATTGAGATAAAGGTGGTTTTATAGGGAAAGCAAAAGCTGTGCACACAAACAAAGCAAAATAAGGAATTGTAGATGTTCGGGTATCTCTAGCTTTGTCATGTATATCAGCAACTTGGGAAGAGAAACACCATCAGTCTGCATGTCCCCCCTTTGTTCTTTTCCAAGTTTTTACTGGTGAGTCATGTGGTTGCTTGGGTTCATCAGTCCTGGCTGGTATCCCCTCTTAACTTCTTGTGTGCCCCCAGCCTGCTCACAGGTAGGGCAGAGAAAAGACCCTGAGGCTGTGTGAACACTGCTTGGCATTGTTACTGATGCTGTTTTCAGCACAAATCCAAACTCTAGGCCCACACAAGCTACTATGAAGAAAACTATCCAAGAGATAAACAGTACAAGTATTCAAAGCTGTAGCTATTACAGAAGAATTCTTGATCATTTTGAACCTTGTGTTTGGTTGATAAATCATCATGTTACTGATTCCAGTGGGATGAGGTTTAAC
>NW_008662543.1:11264-18111 GCF_000695815.1 Acanthisitta chloris
CCCCAGGCTGGGGACGGAGTGGTTGGAGAGCAGCCAGGCAGAAAGGGACCTGGGAGTTTGGATAGACAGAAAGCTGAAGATGAGCCAGCAGTGTGCTCAGGTGGCCAAAAAGCCCAATGCATGGTCAGCAGGACCAGGGAGGTGATTTTGCCCCTGGACTCAGCGCTGGTGAGGCCACACCTTGAGTACTGTGCTCAGTTCTGTGCTCTTCAGTTCAGGAAGGGTATTGAAGTGCTGGAGTGTGTCCAGAGAAGAGCAGTGAGGCTGGAGAAGGGACTCGAACACAAGTGCTGTGAGGAGAGGCTGAGGGAGTTGGGATTGTTTAGTCTGGAGGAGGCTTAGGGGTGATCTTATCACCCTCTACAGCTCCCTGAAAGGAGATTGTAGTCAGGTGATTTTCTCCCGGTCTTTCTCCCAGTCAGTCTTTTCTCCCAGGCAGCTAGCAGTAGGACAAGAGGGCATAGACTTCATTTCTGCCAGGGGAGGTTTAGGTTGGATATTAGGAAGATATATTTTACAGAGAGAGTGATCGGGCACTGGAATGTGCTGCCTGGGGAGGTGGTGGATTCACCATCCCTGGGGGGTTTCAAGATGAGACTGGATGTGACGCTTGGTGCCATGGTCTTGTAATCACAGTAGGGTTGGACTCGATGATCCTTGAGATCTTTTCCAACTCGGTTAGTTCTATGATTATATGATATTGTAAACCTCACAGAGACTCTTGAGGTTGTGCTGCCTCTTGTTCTATTATTTTGACACGTTTATTTGCTCATATTTACATGCATATGTTTATGAAGGTAATTTCCAGCATTTCAAGAAAGCTAAACTGAAATAATTAAAATTTAAGTGTGTGGAATTGTGTCGACTCTGCCTTGTGTAGATAACTAAGTTGCTGACACATCGCTGATGAATATAGTGCCTAGTCCTTTGCTATTTGAGATTATGGGTTAAATAATACTGGAAGGTAGCTGCTGTGCTTGGATGTTGACTGCAGTCATGTACTTTATCAGCAAGTTCCAGCATTTGAGAGAGTGCAAAGATATACTGAGATGCAGAGAACTTGGGATCATTGCCAGTTTCTTTGTATTGTAGTGGTTACAGATCCTGCTCTTCTAGCATTTATTAGTTCCCTCCTGTACATCTTTCCTCTGCCTTTTGCAGCTGTATGGAGCATGCTCTAGGCAAGTACGTAAATTTTCTGGAAATTCTGATACATCTTAGTAAGTCCATAATAAATGTGTGAGAAAAGTAATTTCAACAGATCTGGGCAGGCTTTATGGGTAATGGCAAGAGGCACACATTGCTAAACTGATCCTGTGATCCTAAATTTCTGATCTCTGCAACATGAAGATGCTGTAGCTGCTCATATAACATCATCAGAACTGAGCACAAGATACTGTCCTTAAAGCTGCTTCTTAGACAAGAGAGAGACATTTTAGCTGAACCTTTTCAAAACCACTAAGTCTAAAGCAGACTGGAGATAATCGGCTTTCAGAGCTGAAGTTGGGCAAACCTATAAGCAGTTGAACATAAGGTCTTTTAAGTGGGGGAAAGTGAAGCATAACCCTGATTAATGGAGTTGTTACTGATGCCATCTAGACTCTAATTCAACTCTATTCTAATAAAGCAGTGCAATACAAAGAAGCAGTCTGGTAACACCTCTTCAGATTGTATCCAGATAGGCTTGAAGGATTTGTAATACCGACTTGATTGCCGGCATTGCTAATTTGGAGGGACATTGTTTGTCACATTTCTGTCTGCATTAGCACAATGAAGAATAATTGAAGTGTGTTGAAATCTGTGTATGTGGGCCATATGTATGGTATATGATATGGCACCTAGGTTGATACGAAAAATAGGACTGTTGTGCCATCACAAGCTCTGTGTTCCAAACTTCCAGTACCACTTTACAGGCAAGAACATGAAATATGCTTGTATATTCCCTTATGTGTCTGTTTGGTTCAGTTCTTGAGAGGGAATAGGGTTGTTTTGTTTTTTTTTTAAAAATACTTAATTTACTGACCATTTGTTTATGAATCCACCATGAATCCAGTTCTGTAGTTGCACAAATAAGGGTAAGATGAAAATGCAGCCTTGTTGTCTCATGTGAAACCTTGAAAACAGAATATTTATGCTGTCAAATTACTTAGAGTATCATTGGGAGTTGAATTAAAGAGGCACAGGATATGTGTAATATTTTGTGACAGAATACTTAAGCTTGCATGTGTAAGCATGATACATACGAATGAATATACATAAAACTCTAAGTAGTTCTTCAGGTGAAATAGTAACTTGTATTTTAGGAAGTATGCTTACTGTATGTAGCTAATGCAAAAAAAAATCACATGTTTTTAAAAGAATCACCTGAGTAATTGTACAGAATAAGACATTTAAAATAATCAGTATTTATTAGAAGAAAGTTGATGATGGCACTTGGGAATTATGTGGAGTGGTCAGTAGGTGCAGTTGAATATCACTGAGCCTTGAAATAAACTACAGACATTGCATTTGCCAATATACAACCATTCAGAGATTTTCCCACTGTTCATTTTTGTGTCATCGGACCACAGCAGATTTGACACATGTCGGTCAAAGAATGGAAATCTTGTCCTCTCATCTATTTTCTTCTGTTTGTCATTTAAACAAATATCTGTGAGGGATTAAAAAAAACGTGCTGTGTTCATGGAAACAATGCGCAACGTACTGTGTGCTTGTTCTGTCCTCATTACGATACCAAGTCCTCCCTCCAGTGGCTGCTGTAACAGTTTTTCACTTTGGTGAAAAGAACTGTGAATTCTCTCTGTCAAAGCTAAATTCAGATTTATTTATTTTGGTGCTTCTAGCTTGGCAACTGAATCTGTTAAGTTATCTACTCAGTGGTAGGGTCTTCATCTGTTACAGGAAGAAGGAGAGTATCCATTGTAGAGGCAAGAATGTCAGCAATTCCTGGTCTCTGCAGTGATCTGATTAGGGGATGGGAGCTAGATAAATCTGTTTAGAGAGATTTTATGTTTCTCCCCTTGGGCAGCAATAAATCTTTGACCACCTCTATGTATTTTATTAGCTGCATTAACTTACCTTTGCCCAATTACGAATTTTCAAATATTTTGTAGGGGGAACCACCCAATTCCTATGACTAGAATAATTTTAATCTGGGCTATTGCAAAACTCTATCACTGTCATTTTCTAGCACTTGTGATAATTTTAACTGAAATTAGTTTCTTTTCTGTATGATTTACTGGAATGTAGGTGATTTTGTGCTGCAAGTGTACAAACTGATGATGGACAAGAATTTGTATTTGGTAATCTTTTGTCAGGGGTCTGTTTGAAAGCATTTGAGAAAAATACTTAATACCATTCATGTGTGTGAATCATCATTTGAGTAGTTTCAGCATTTCCATTGACAACATTATATGCTAGAAAATGCACAAAAAAACTTAGTGGTTTGCTGTTATTTTTTGTGATTGCTTTTGTTATGAGTGCAAGCATGATTAAAGTGTTAGCCAAAAGATGAGCATTTTAGCTGAATCATGTTGAGTTTACTTGGTAAATTATGGAGTTGACTTTAAAAGACTTGTAGTGTACTGCCATTTCTGATCAACTCAAATCTGAACCGCCTTCTACAAAGGAAGGTGTCAAAGTCTGCCAAAGTTCCAGCTTGTAAAATGGATTACTGGACTTCTTAGGCCCCTAAGTTTAAAAAACAAATCAAAGCAACCCCTCAAACCCTCTCATTAGTTGATAACTATCCCCCCTTAAATTGTAATATTATTGCTTAAAATACAAGAAATTGTTTCTTAGAATCATAGAACCATCTAGGTTTGAAGAGACCTTTAAGATATAATATGTTTTCTCTAAAGATAATAGAAAAATAGTCATTATTATGCTTAATTGTTTAAATTGTTTGCTGCTGTCTTTGCAGTGAGCTGCTGTTACTTAAAAAACCCCATTTTGTGGTTGTTTCTTACAGGTGTAAGTATTAGGGAGCTAGTAGTACAGTTGGTGAGTCATGTTACTCATTGTTTGACAGTGCTAGAGACAGAGTTCATGCAAGCTTATCTATGATAAAATATATGGGGGAGAAGAATAAAACAAATTGGTAGTGACTGACATATAAAAACCGAAGAATCAAAATGAAATGAACGAAAAAGAATTCAGTGCGCAGAAGTCTTCTTATTGAGGGGGAAGAAGTGGTGGTTATGATGTGGTAGTTCTCTCCCTTGGTGTCAGATTCAAGATGAGGCTGCTTTTGAATGTCTGAGTTGTCTTCTGTGCAATAGGAGAAATTTCAAAGTAGATTTTGCATGTAAATTCTCATCTTGAAGGTATTGAAATTTGTTCTATATCTGGACCTTTATACATTTCAGTGCTGCTAATGTATTGTGGAAATCATGGTGGTTTAAACCTGTGCTGCATTTAGCTTTGCTGTTACAAAACTGTATAGTTACGGTAAGAACAAAAAAGTGGAGTTAATTGATGAAGAAAAGTTGTAAAGATTGTGGAAGTTCTGTTGTTTTGGTTTTTTCTTCTATCTTTTATTTTGGACTGACAAGTATTGTGCTTCTCTAAAAGACTTACCTTTTACTGATACTGCATTAAAATCACAAAAAATATACTGTTTTAAGTAGAAGTCTGTTTAGGAGATGTTATTGTTCATGTAAACTTGAATCTTTGACCAAACTTGGTCACACTTGAAATGTATAATATTCATGCAAGTTTTGCATTCAGAACAAGTTCTCTTTTTTTTTTTGTGGTGTAAACAAATGATCTTTTGAAGGAGAAGTCAGTAAATTTGTTAATTTCCATCTCTTGTTCTTTTTTCAGATTGTCTTTTGAAGATAAATCTACTTCAGTAATTTAAATCTGTTGACATTTGGGGTAATAATGGCTCAGCCCAATCAAGGAGGCCCAGATGAAAAAGAGAAGACTACTGCCTTAAAGGGTATGAGGCTTTTTGCCTTTTTTATATATATATTAACATTTCAGAAATTATTAGTAAGGAATGGAAAATAATTTGATATAGCTAAGGATTAGAGCTTGGGAATTGCAGTACTGGAAGAGGCTATTAGTCCATCTATGCTAATGCTTATTGTCTAATTAAATAAATTAAATACTGCCCATTTTAAGTGTTTTCATAAGATGCTATAAAGCACAGTGATCTGTGGTAAGGAGTAACAGAATAAGATAGCTGTTGATTTTTTAAATTTTTCTATTGTCCTTTGAGTAAGGGAACCAATGCTTTTGTGTTCTTAGATTTTGGGAGTTTTGATTTGTTTAATTCTTAGATTTATAGTTATGCAACCATATTACAGCTTTTAAAAATCTCCTTGACTAGTGTATTAACAACGAAAAATTTTCAGGGCACTGATTTCCATATTGGTTTTTTAAAGTTTTCTTTGTATTGTATGTTTTAAAAAATAAATGGATCTAAGTGGCTTAGGGGAGTAATTTTTTGAGGAAAAAATAAATTACATAAACGGCATTTTTTAGATTGTGTTTTTTAGTTTTGAAAGTACATGGAGTTGGTTAGACCTACAAGTAAGTGAACCGAACTTTGGATTTAAAGATTTGCACTCTAAATTCTTTCAGAAGAGGAAGAAAGAATATAGCTTGCAACTCCAGTGTAGATACCAGATTTCTACCTAAGTATTATTAGAAATCTATGTTCTGTCATACATTATGATAGATGGCGTTGCAACAGTGTCTTTATGAAATGTTTGGTGAAAACCTGTGTAGCACTTTCATTGAACCTTGTACTAACTCTGTCAAATTAGCATATTTTGAGGGAATTATGCTTCATGTTTGGAACACTTTTATTTTATACTTGGCATTAATTTGATCTTCACTGAGGACTAGTGTCATTGATACGATAGAATGATATCCTGTTGAGTTCCAGAAGGCTTCCTGCAGATCACTCAGTTTTCAGCCTTGTTGAACTGCCTTGAATTGATTTGGACAGTCCAAGATCTTAGGTGAGAATGGTGAATCAGAATCTCAAAGTTGTAAGAAAACTTTAGCTAATTTTACCTTGAAAAGTTGCACAGGAAGAAAATGGCTCTAAGTTCCTTAGTTACTAAGTTCCTTAGTAGCTCTGATGGAAGCTGTAAATCATTACAAGCTCTACATACTGCAGATAAGCTTAATGTACTTGCTGTACTGTTGTCCTTCCTGTTCAGGAGATGGATATTTTATTATATAGTAAGTGACACTTCTGTGTAAACACATTTTCAAATAGGTCACAGTAGGAGGACCTGAAAACTCCAGTGAAATTAAATTTTAGAGTGTGGTATGGCTGGAATCTCTTCACCAAGAAGAGAAAGACATGCTGAAGACTGCTACCTTGATGTTGTAAAAGTACAGAGGAAGAAAGAGCATGCCTTTTATTACCTGTTATGAAATATTTTTTTGACAAAGTTCTTTTCTTTCTCCCCTATTTGGTTGAGGACCAAAGCAGCTTCCACAGAACTTCTAAAGGACAATGCACAGGAACAGACATATGATTGCTTATCTGAATCAAATGCCATGGGACTTGCTGTTAAACAGATGTGATGTAAAATCATAGAATCAACCTGGTTGGAAGAGACCTCAAAGATCATCCAGTCCAACCCTACTGTCATTACTAGACCATGGCCCTAAGTGTGACATCCAGTCTCGTCTTGAAAACCTCCAGGGATGGTGAATCCACCACCTCCCTGGGCAGCACATTCCAATGGCTGATTGCTCTCTCTGTAAAATATCTCTTCCTAATATCCAACCTAAACCTCCCCTGGCAGGGCTTGAGTCTGTGCCCTTTTGTCCTGCTGCTGGTTGTCTGCAAGAGGAGACCACCCCCCACCTGACTACAACC
>NW_008662544.1:0-2339 GCF_000695815.1 Acanthisitta chloris
TCGGGGACGGGGATCCCAGTTGCCTGGCCTCACTTCCTTCCAGCATGGTGTCATTGGCTGCAGCGTCCCGGATGCGGAGCAGCCAGGTCAGGATGGGCTCGTCTGTCTGGCGGGTAAATTCCCTGCACAGCTCACACAGCTCACCCAGGGGTAGAGAGAGAATGGTGATCTCTTCTGCTGGGCACGAAGGTCGTGGCACATCCTTGTCAGTCGCTATGCGGACTGATTTTCTCTTTGATTTCTTCTTCTGAACGGGCACAACTGCTACTGGTTTAGGCTGTTCTGGTTCTGTGATGGTTTGTCTGGAGACGCTGAAGGTGCCTTTGGTTTCTTTCTCCTTCTGAGGATGATGTGCCACACCAAGCGTTCTGACTTTAAGCATGGTATACATGGTACAGGCCGTGCAAAGCAGAAACAACAACCAGTTTATGCCATCCTTGACATCCAGAGAGAACTCCATATTTTCAAAAACTGCTGTGTCAGGCCTGAAAGGCTAGAAAAAAACGTTCTTTACTCCTCCCCCCCGGGGCTGGGTGCAATTGATGAGGCTCTAGAAATAGAAGCCTAGACTAGGACAAGCAAACAAAATTGAGTATATACTCCGAATGATGTTCATTGCCTCGGAGGTTATCATGCAATAGACATAATATACCAATAAAGCAATTCTCATATCATACCCTGGTCTACGCAGGAGCATTACAACTGGCAGGTAGTTCCCCCCCCCAGGTGTGGAAAAATATAGAGACTTGGGGACAAGACCCATGTAAGCATTTTGAGCATCATAGTGAATAGGTAGATTCCACAATACAAAATTTTAATTCTGACTTTTCTCAGTATCATGCCCCATGTTGGGTGCCAAAATATGTGCTGATTTGAAAGCAAACCAGTGAGAGACTCCAAGTCAGAAATACAATTTAATAGGAAAAACAAAACAACAAATGCAACAGTACAAAAAGAAACCACTGACAGGGTCAGAAAGCAACCTGATACCCTGGCAGTCAGGATGTTAGTAGTAGTCCAATTAAATGGTGGCTGCAGTCCTCCTGGAGTGATGGCTCTGTTGGAACAGTGATCCTGTAGATCTGGTCTTCACCTGAAGGTCCAGTGGTAGGTCTTCTCCTTTGGGAATCCAGTAGTCAAAGGGCTTTGTGCTTGTCCAAACCCCAGTTTATATTCATGTGGGAATGCTTGGCTCCTCCGTCCCCCCTCCCCTTGGGGTGAAGCATCTCACAATGGGAAGATGCCATTCTATGGGTCATGCATGGGTCCCTGACAGCCCATTAAACAAAAATAGCCCCTGCGGGAGCCATCAGGAATGAGTAGGACATAAGGATCACTGCCCCACCTGCTTTAACAGCTTGTGGAGATGATAATAGAATGCATACCATGGGTTTCCCCCTACATTGTAACCTAGGACACTCAAATGTGAATGTTTCAAGTCATGTAGTTACACCCCAGTGCAGTAAAAGAAATTAGTGATTGCCTTGATTATTATTGACTTTGCTGGATATTTTAATCAACCCCATTGTGACCTTACAAGCACTTTGCTTCTGTTTCCCCTTGGAGGAACTTGTTAGGACAGCACTTTTTATTGTGAGTCTTGATTGTTCCTAGGAAAAATATGTCAACTACCTCATGAGAAACTTTCAGAGTGTTTATTTGTTCATTAACCATGTGGAAATGCTGCTGCTGAAACAAACCAAGTAGATGGGGGGGAATGGAAACAAATCCTTGGTCTAAGAGGTAAAAGAATCCCTTCCTGACCCCCATCACCTCCCCAGTTGCCCTTAAAGAACAGGTATGAGGCTCTGGACCCAGAGAGTCAGGCAGAGGACAGTCATAAGGATGATCCAGCTGGAGGGTCTCCAGCTTGCATCTCATCTACTAGATGGATTAGAACTGCAACTACAAAGAAAAAAAGAAAGGTAGTTGTATTAGGTGACTCCTTCTGAAGGGAACTGAGGGCCCTATATGCCAACCAGACCCATCCCACAGGGAAGTGCTGCCTAACCAGTGCTGCCTGCCCAGGGCTTGGGTAAGGGATATCAGCAGTAGACTCATTCGGCCCTCTGATTACTACCCACTGCTAGTAGTCCAGGCTGGCAGTGATGATATTAATGAAAGAGGCATCAGGGTAATTAAAAAGGACTTCAATAAACTGGGCAGACTAGTTAATGAGACAGGAGCACAGGTGGTGTTCACCTCAGTTCCTGCAGCAGAAGGGATGGATGAGGAGAGGAGTAGGAAAACCCACCTTATCAATAGGTGACTAAAGGATTGGTGCTACTGGCAGAATTTCAGATTTTTTGACTATGGCGTATATTCTGTGTTGCCAAGCC